>NW_028281453.1:0-44863 GCF_059751285.1 Brachycentrus maculatus
TTTCCTAAAAATAATAATAGATCTAGCCAACGAATTAATAATTTATTAGAAATCCCTTTTTGTCAATCCAGACTTGCGCAAAGACACTCATTTTTCATAGCTCCAAAACTGTTCAACTTATTCCACAAAGACTATTTGTTAGATGTTAATTCCCTAAGTTCGTGTAAATTAAAAAATTTGCTTAGATTATTTATAAAAGAGACAGATTTAAGTTCCTTTTTCATTTAGAACATGATCGCTAGCTTTTTACTTTTTTACTTTGTCATCTTTTTTATGTTTAAGTTTTAATTAAAAATAAAATAAAATAAAAAATTGCTCACTGAGAGTCAAGTATTTTTATTTTTATTTTTATTTTTTTTTTTTGTATTTAATTTAAGTTTTTTGTATTTTGTATTAACTAATTAAACTTAGAAACCTATACCCTTATACCCTGTACTATGACTATTTATTTTGTATACCCACACACAGGCCATGCCTTTGTGGGATCTTTTTTTGTATTTATTTTTATTTTTTATAAATATTTTTTGTTTTTGAATTTATGTAATGCAAAAGAATTTTAAATGAAGAAAAAAAAAAAAAAACAAAAAAACAACAGAAAACTTCCTTTTATGCTTTTAAACTTATTAAAAAGAAGAGAAATTCCCCAATTTATGACTTTCCAATGCCATCTATATAAAAGCATTTTTACCGGTTTTTTTGGTTGGAACCTTGTGTCAGATTCGACTTATGCGTTTAGTGGGGGATTGGAAAACTTCCGAATTCGATTACTACTTGTTTGGACAGAGCGCACGACTGACATCGGCTGTGTCAATAAGACCATGAATGGCCTACGCTCGAGATATTTGAGGGTTGTGATTTATTATGAAGCACACTTTGCGTGTGATCGACTACCTGTACGAAACGGTGAAAAAAATAGCTTTCTACATATTTTTTTTTTATTTGACGAACTTCAAAATGACGATGTCTGTAAGTCATAGAAAAAAACATTGTTACATGTATATACATATATGTGTATTAACATAAACTTTCAAAATTCGCCAGATCCATGTAAGTCAATTTTCCAAAAAAGGCAAAATTCTCTGGGTAACATTTATGTTTAAAAAATTTGTCTATCTTTAGATAAAATATTGTGTAACAGAAAATTTTAACATTTTTTCAGTATAAAAAAAAATACAAAAGACACAAATCGATAATGACGTCATCTTAATTTTTGACCTATCCCCGCTCTCTGATTGGCCAATATGGGTCAGAAGGCAAGTTCCATGAATTTAGCGAAATTTGAAAAACAACGCTGTTTTTAAGTATTTTTAGCAAGGTTTTTAAATATTTAAATATTTTAAACAATAAAACCCACAATTGGCATTCCGATAGAGTTTTTATTTTAAAATGTTTTAAAATTGGATCTGGCGGATTTTGAAAGAAGCGACACATATGCAGGATTTTTATTTCCATGTAATGCGGTGGAACGGCGTTCTGGAACCTTTTTTTATGGATAATTTTTATAAATTTTTATAAATTTTCAATATCAATTAGTTCAAACAATGTTTGCGCTTACGTTATTACTGTCTAGATTATATATGTAATTCGTCAAAATGATAAAATATGGTATTCTAATGAATATTTCAATGATATTTGAATAATTATTTTTTAAATAAAAAGCTTGACGTGGAGTGAGTTCTGGGACCTTTTTCGCTAAAAAAAACCCTGCATTCTGAAATAATTCAAATGTCGCTCCACGTGCGAGTTTGAAAAAGTATCTATGGTTGATTTGAGTAAGCTTTCGCTAGTAAGAAAGGTCGTTAGCCTTGTAAATACCCAGACTTTCGTATTATTTTGTTAAATTTACATTTTATTGGCACATACCTCTTTTTCTTAAGATCTATTATGACAATTTAAATAATGACTCTTTATCTGATGCGTGTTTTTATCGTGTTTTTTATTACGCTGCAGGGGTGAATAGAATCAAATAGTATATACTTTAGGGATCAGTAGAATTTTTTTCGTTTTACCTATCTTGAAACGCGATTGTTACTAAAAAAACATTTCGTAAGTTTAAAGCAGTTTATGAATTAATTTATAACAACGGGAAACTATTATGACACGTGTTTTGATGCTTTATCCTTCATTTTTAAATACAACCAAAAAAAAGTGGTATTTGGCAAGTAAAACTTTTATAAAAATATGGATACATTTTACCACAAAGTGACTGCTAAATCAACCAATAAAATTCCATATCCTTCTTCATCTTTATGAAGATGTCAAAAATGTAATTATCTCATTGTTTGGATGTTTTGTTACAAAGATAGGCGTCGTGGCGTAGTTGAGTAGACGCTCGACTGCGAAACTGGCGTCGCGGGTTCAATTGAAGAAATATTTATTTTCACTTAGTCTGGGCGTTTATGAGGTATTTTTTACATTAACCTTACTTATCTATACTATCATACCTGCAGAAAAGCCTCTAAAAAAGAGGTTTTGAATTTAATTCCCTTAAAAATAATAATTATAATGAGAAAATGTTTTTTAACAGCCTTCATGAATACTATTTTTTGACATCTCATCAAAGATGAAGAAGAATATGGTTGTCTAGGCATGTACGAGGCTGACAACCGTCATAAGCTGGTTAAAGTGATCACTTTACACACATGTAACATTCCTGCCCATTATTGACAGCCACACCACTCAAGTTCTAGGAAGTTCTAAGCCTTTACGAATATGCCTTTCATCGGTTTTGAAATTCAACTCATCATACAAACCCTGTTCGTACTAAAAACGTAACTACCCTTAAAAACGATAAAAAATAATGATCAAGACCCAAACATCTGCGTTTTACAGTCAGAATCCATCGCGTTTCAATAAAATCAATTCCCATTCGCTTTATATACTCTGCACGCGATAAGCCTAAGAGCCTAGCGATAAAGGCAAGGCAAATTAACCATAGAGATACTCAAACGAATGTGGATGCTAATTTTATGGCTAATTTTTTTTAGGTCTGCACTGTTTATTTATTAACTATATATGTATTTTCATTTACCATTTCCTAGGGGTGGAAAGATTGATAACGATATTGAAGATTAAATGATTCATCTCACTATAGATGTCTCTTGATAAATGAAAATTTCAGTTAACATATCACCCACTCCTTTCAAGAACGTCATAAAACAAAAATCGACAATTTTCAGTTGTGTGTGTTTTTGGAATGCCCAGAAAATGTACTATATCCCAGCAAAAGCGGCATATTTTTAACTTAATATTTAGCCGCTACAGGGCAGAAAGTGTTGTTTTTGCATTCTGAACAAAAGGTATTGTTTAATTATTTTTTTAAAGTATACTTAATATTTTTTAAATAGAGAAAAAACTTTTATATTATCCACTGACACTTCGTGATGGAATTGCATTTTTAATTTATTATTAGATTAAAACCAATATTTTTAGCTTTTCCACTTTTTTATTTGACCAGTGACCGGGTTTCGTCGTTACCGACATCATCAGACTGGTCTGATGTCTGTTGATGTCAGTCCACCAGTCTGATGATGTCGGAAACCCGGTCGCTGGTCAAATAAAAAAAGTGGAAAAGCTAAAAATATTGGTTTTAATCTAATAATAAATTAGAGAAAAAACCTTCAGGATTTACCTAAAAAGATCTGTTGCACAGTAAAAAGTTCAATAAGTGGCTTGATATTTATTTTTAATACATTGCAATATTTTTTTAAACTTTGAAAACGTTCTCCTGAAAAATCAAGTTTTTTTATTTATGACGTTCTTGAAAGGAGTGAGCGATATATAAAAATCCCACGAATATATGATTTGTATAATATTTCATATTTCATCAGTTCTTTCGTTCATCATCTCGAACTAACATTAAAGCAAAACAATAATATATTTAAAAAAAAAAATAGATCTTTTTCTGAAAGGCTGCCAAAGCCAACGCAGTAGCGATTATTCGCTCGCTGAAATCTCTGAAAACACAGACTCCTTACGCTGAAAAACATCACGTAGATCAAATACGCCGAAAACACGTAGAGAACGTATTATTTGTGTGTGTAGCGTCTATTTGAACGTGAAAGTAAATGTTGGAGGGCGTGATAAGACTCCTGAGCGAATAAAATGAAAAAATCTGGTTTTCGCAATCCTAAGGGAGGAATAATTAAATAAAATATTATTGGTAGCAATTCGTTATGGGGATGAAATCGAATTTATTACATTAATTTGATGTTTTATTCAAGAAGATAATATAAATAACAAAGATACATAATCATACATTAAGTAATGAGAATATCATTCTCATTATCATTATTGTGTATCAAAGATTTAGAAATCTAAAAAAAAAAAAAAAAAAGTCAAAAGTCTGCGTAATCGAAGGGCATGTATGACTAGATGTATGGATGTGAAGGAGGCGAGGAGTGTATGTCAGGACAGAAGAGTGTGGCGTTCCATCCTCTCTGCCTACCCCTGCGGGGAAACGGCGTGATGGTAGTAGTAGTAGTAGTAGTAGTACATAGTGTATCAAAGTAGGTACAACATTTTGAGTGTGTCCAAATACTTGTTCACTAAATCTGGATTATCTCCAATTCCAATTGATGAATGTTACACGTGTGTAAAGTGATCACTTAAACCAGCCTATGACGGTCGTCAGCCCAGACTTCCATATTCTTCTTCATCTATGATGAGATATCAATAAAATAAGTATCATTCTCATCATTGAATATCTTAAATGTTCTGGTTGGTTGGAAGATATTGCTTTTTAGCAATTAGCCCGCCAATGTATTTATTTATTTTCTGTAGATGATATTTCAACAAATAAATTAATATCTAATAGCATATTAAGTAAGCAGGATTGAAGTACCAAAAAAGTGAATAAATAATTTGAAAATCCTGGATTTCTTTTAAACCCTCAGGTAGTATGGCTAATGATTATTACTTGAGGGTAGTGTGAGGTCATAATTCAGACATCGATATTTGAAGCCTATGACCTATTACCGGCCCACTGTGCAACGGGGCAAATTGTAACGATTCTCCATCTTTACATGAATATTATAATTTATATGTTTTCCTGTTATAATTCTAGTCTTACTATGTGTACTTAATTCCTTGATGTTTACTTGTTATATGTGTATTTAAAAATATATTTTATCTTATAAAATAAAAATTACATAAAGTAAATGTTGAAAGTGTTGCATTTAACCCCATTTTCCCCTACGAGACGACTCCTGAAAATAATGTTTTTTTTTTCTTTAAGGAGTATGGATTAGCCTGGAGCTGACCATTCCTCAAAGATGAAAGGATCAGGCTTAGCGCGAAATCACTTGACATCGCTTCAGGCAATCGCTCAACCTTTTTATTGTACGTAGAGAGTCACTTTGCCATTATCGTCTGACCGTTTTTACGGTCATATATCGGTAGTGCAAAGGCAAAGGGGTATATCTGTCTCAGACCAAATTTTACAGGAGAGCAAAAACACACTTGTGAAATTAAATAACTCATTTGTTGTATATATTTTAATACGTACATATCTTAATAACACTAAATAAGTTTTGCAACTACAGCTGTATCCTTTTAAATATTACTAGTAATAAGGATAAAATCAGACTGCTATTGTTGAAAAAAATCGAGTCATAAATTTGTTTAATGTATAAGGGTTTGAAAATGTATGATGAGATGCCTGAATGTATGAAGAATGAAAAGAGTCTGAAAGAATTTAAAAATAAATGTTTTGTTTACTGTAAGAAGATGTAAATATAGAAATAAATAATGTAAATTGAGGATAAATAATAATTAATAATAAATAATTATATATAAACATGTGTAATATAAACCAACTAAAGAAATAAAAAAAAAAAATTTTGTTAAAACTTTAAATCATTCATTGATATTCTAAAGGTGTCCTTAAAAAATCTTCACAAATATAATTACTTACGACACTGGGCTTTTCATATCCAAACTTTGTTTTGTCAAAACAAAACCTTGTTCTGACAAAACAAAACCTTGTTAGGCAAAACAAAACATTGTTTTAGTTCAACACGTTTTCCCCTCGTATTATACTAAAACCGGACTATTGATTTCATAAGCTGAATACTTTGAATGGAATTTCAGTAGAGTTTGAAACAATTACGCATTGTCTGAGTTTCAGCCAATGAAAATATAACATGACTGAAAATGCATTCAAAGTGTGCAAATTCGTGGGGTAGAGCTTCAGGTTTGTGCTTTTGTTAACAATCCTTTCTTTCAGCATAAATATATATAAATATTTATATATAACCATATATATATATATATATATATATATATATATATACATATATATATATATATATATATATATATATATATATATATATATATATATATATATATATATATATATATATATATATATATATATATATATATATATATATATATATATATATATATATAAATATATATATAAATATATATACACATATATATATATATATATATACACATATATATATATATATATATATATATATATATATATATATATATATATATATGTAAACATATATATATATATAATATATATATATATATATATATATATATATATATATATATATATATATATATATATATATATATATATATATATATGTATATATATATATATATATATATATATATATATATATATATATATATAAATATATATAAATAAATATTTATATATATATATATATATATATATATATATGTATATATATATATATATATATATATATATATATATATATATATATATATATATATATATATTTATATATATATAAATATATATATATATATATATATATATATATATATATATATATATATATATATATATATATATATATATATATATATATATATATATATATATATATATATATACATTTATATATATATATATTTATATATATATATATATATAAATATATATATATATATATATATATATATATATATATATATATATATATATATATATATATATATATATATATATATATATATATATATATATATATATATATATATATATATATATATATATATATATATATATATATATATATATATATATATATATATATATATATATATATATAAATATATATATATATATATATATATATATATATATATATATATATAAATATATATATATCTCGATATGGTTGACATGGCATTGGTTAATTGATAAGGGTAGGATTAAGAAAAAAGATAGAGAAGAAATTAGGTTGGAATAAGGTTGAAAATAGGTTGGAGGAAGCTTGTAAGGCGTTTATCGGGGATAAATTATTACTCTCTGAGGTATAGTGGTTGCATTTAGAAGAAATTTAAGAAAAATGGAATCGACGTATTGATTTTAACTAGAAAACTTTCTTGGTAATATAATAATTATATATTTTTTACCACAACAAAATTTTTATGTCCACCTTTTAAAAAGTATATATATTTATTTATTATGTCACACATGTGTACATTCATGATTTAACCAGCATTTAACAGGTCGTTAGCCCTGTAAATACCTAAACTTTCATATTTATCATCATCTATGTTGCGATGTCATAAAAGTATATAATTATATTATTTATTCATATGGCATTAATTTTGTGGATTGACATGTTGATTTTTATTAAAAAAATCTTTTAAGTTTTTTAATATAGCGACAATAAAATTTTTACAGACGTTTGTTTATCATTTATACTTAAATATAAGAATGATGTTTTTTTTTATTCCTTTATATGATTTATTTAGTGTATTATTTCTTAACATCTCATCAAAGATGAAGAAGAATATGGAAGTCTGGGCATTTACGGGGCTGACGACCGTCACAGGCTGATTTCAGTGATCACTTTACACACGTGTAACATTCACCAATTCTAGCCATTATTGACAACCACACTACTCAAATTCTTGGAAGTTCTACACGTATGAACCAATTTATAAACCTTGTGCTTGAATCACTAGAACTTCAGTAGAGACATCTATTGGTGAGATTTAAAGAAGCTTTTTATTCAGCAGAAACTCTTATATCAGTATATGAGGTCTGGATTATAATCACACACATGAGAAACGCCAGAAAATACCATTTTCATTTTTATTTTTAAGCTTATAATTCATCTTTGATGAGATGTTCAGAAATAATATGAAAATAACTCCTGTAATTGGAGATAATCCAGATTTTGTGTATAAGTATTTGGACATACTCAAAATGTTGTAAATTTATTTAGTGTGTATTTTTATTAAAACGTTTAAGTTTAAAAGACATTTAATTTATTTTTTAGGAAATTTATATTTTCAATTTATGAAATAAGGATAAATAAAATATTAATAGATCCATTTTGAATTTTGGCATACTCGTATACTTAGTAAATATAAAATAATTTGATTGATTGATTTGACAGTCAATTTGTGCTAAATTTTTTTTTTGTTTTACTTAGTAAATACCATTGTTTCTTAAAATCTATTTTGACACGTGTTTCGAAGCATTCAACATCAAAATCAAATATTGCATGTACTTGTATATACATATTTCGTAGAAATTATAAAACTTTTCTATGAAAACATGTTTTGCTTTTCATTTTCCGTTTGAAAAATGTGTTTTGCGACGTTTTTCATGTCGGCCATGCTGTAGTTACATTTATTTCGCGAGATTAAATCCATTTTTCATGTTTCTTTCAGGATTTCAGTCGGAGACATCAATACTGATCCCGCTCCGCTTCCTTGGAAAGAATTTGTATATCCTGAATTTCAAATTCTGAAATTCTCGATAATCTAAAATTCCCAATACAACACGACTGTAAGATGGCTGCCAGCTCTAACCTCCTGTTACCCTGATACTTGAAACTAATTTTTATGAATAAAATTGTAAATTAAAAAAAAACTCTTTTTTCTTCTACAAACCCTTATCCGTACTCCAATGGTGCATAGGGCACTGCATCACATAACTGCAGTGTTATCTTAATCGTTGATATATGAACGAAAGGTGATCAGACCTCCGCTTCAGGTACCAGTCCAGGGTTATACTGATTAAATATTAGAGTGAAAAAATCACATAAATTTATTATTTGTTAACAAACACCTTACTAGTATAAGTCCCTCTACAAGCACAAGAGCTAAGTCTCTTTTTTGAAGAAAACTGGGTTTTATTTTTAAGTTTGTAAGTAGAAATGTTGTTAAAATAAATTAAAGTTGTAAAAAAACACCAAATAAATAAAAGTGATTTTTTCACTGTAATATTTATTCAATATTACCATGGACTGGTACCTATGCGGAAGGCTGATCACCTTTCCTTCATGTGTAAACGATCAAGATAACACTGCGTTTATATAAAGCAGTGCCCTATGCACCATTATGGTGTGGATAAGGGTTTTATATTGTATATTATATAACTATATTAATCAAAATATAAAAAATAAAAATATGTCTAAAATAAAATAAAATATTTAAATAAATACCACAACAATTGAATTACCAAAATGTAATAGTTTTTTTATTTTTTTATATTTTTTTATTTATTGATTTGGCGTTTAATTTGTAGAATTCCATTTTAATTTATGTATTAATTTTAAATCAAACACAGATTTTTGAATCTACTTAGTTGTATTTTATTAACAAAAACACATAAAAATTAAATTGTGACAATTGTTTCGCCTTGTTAGGGCATTATCAAACGAATGCCACAATATAATTTTTATGTGTTTTTGTTAATAAAATAAAACTTAGTAGACATAAAAATCTGTGTTTGATTTAAAATTAATACATAATAGATACGCGTTAGAAGCATCGCTACTAGAAAGGGTTTGATCATATTCAAACCAAAATCCGGTTTAAGGTAGGATAAATTGGATGATGGCGATGTTTGCTCGGAAGGAATATTGAAGACTTGCTTTTAAAGCACGTTTCTCTTTAAAGTATTCAAACTACATATAATTCTAAAAGTATATAGATAAACACAAATTTATATTATTTTTTGACATCTCATCAAAGATGAAGAATAATATGGATGCCTGGGCATTTACGGGGCTTATGACCGTCATAGGCTGGTTTAAATTATCACTTTATATATTGCTCACTCCTTTCAAGAACGGCGTAAATCAAAAAACTTGATTTTTCAGGAGATCGATTTTGAAGTTTAAGAATATAATGAAATGTATTAAAAATAAATATTAAGCCACTTATTGAACTTTTTACTGTGCAACAGATCTTTTAAGGTAAAACTTGAAGGTTTTTTCTCCATTTGAAAAATATTTAGTTTTTTTAAAAAATAATTAAACAATACCTTTTCTACAAAATGCAAAAACAACACTTTCTGGCCTGTAGCGGGTAAATATTAAGTTAAAAATATGCCTCTTTTCCTGGGATATAGTACATTTCTGGACATTCCAAAAACACGCACAGCTGAAAATTAACGATTTTTGATTTATGACGTTCTTGAAAGGAGTGAGGGATATGTGTAACATTCACCAATTCTACACATGTTTGACACCCACACTACTCAAATTCTAGGAAGATCCATATACGAGTATGTGATACAATTTCGAAACACTGCTCTTGAATCACTAGATCTTCACTAGAGACATCTATTGGTGAGATGAAAATAAGCTTTTTATTGAGCAGAAACTCTTTCAACATAACATAACATAATAGGCAAGAGTCTTAGAGATAGATTGAGAAATGCCAAGATCAGGGAAATATGCGAGATCGAAGATGTCGTTAGGTGGGGAAGGCAACAAAGAAGACAATGGTATGCGCATGTGAGGAGAATGGAACCATCCAGACTCCCCCACATCGCGCTGTACGGCCAACCCCATGGTAGACGACTCCCGGGCAGACCACCAAAGAGATGGGCTGATGGCTGGGAATCGACGTCGCAGGAGGCTAATCCCTCTTAAAAACAGGCCGCACGGCCTAAAATAGGAAGAAGAAGAAGAAGAGGAAGAAACTCTTTTATTAGTATGTGAGGTCCGAATCCTAGATTATAATCACATGCATGAGAAAAACCAAAAAAATAATATTTATTTAGGGGGGGCCTAGGAATTGAACCCGAGACCTCCACCACCGTAGCTAAACATGCTTACCATGGAGGAGAAATAAAATATACCTCTAATATTTATAAATTCTAGCTAAAATACATTATGGAACAGGTATTCTAGTTTTCTCTTTAAAACGCCACAAAGAGATATTAAATAATAAATTTCTGTTATAAAATGATTCGCGTCTGAAGGGAGGTGGTGAATATTATATGATTCTGAAAGGAGTATCGCTTTTCAATGGAAGTGTTTGAGTAAACACAAAAGACATTTCCTGTCGGTAAGAAATTATTAATTTCCCATAGAAAGAGGGTCTAATTAACGGCGTTTTAACTGAAATGCGGTGAAATTTCAATATTAGTTCGTAATTTGCTTCAAGTTGTGCGAATTTCGATTTTAATTAATCATATCTTCAACCCTTTCCACTCTGACCATTTTTTCTCATAACTGATCATCTACTCTGATAAAAAAAGAGACGTTTTTTTAACATTAAAATAAATATTTTGGTTCTCTAATTTTGGGACACTCTGTCTGTCAATTTGTGTGACCGTGTTAATTAAGATTATTAGTTATTATATTAGTATTTATCTGAAATATTTTTTGGTAGAATACTCGGGTGATAGAGAAATCAGTGATTATACCTGCGCCGGGCCAGACATTGTGGCCCACGGAGCTGCCTACTAGAATCATACGGGCCAGAATGTCTGGCCTACAGAGTGGTAAGAGTTAAATATCGGGGTACCTAAGAGGAAAAATCTGGAAGAATAAACATATACAGGGCTTTTTTCCATGTGACGCGATGAAATGGCGTTCCGGCACCTTTTTCAAAGGATAATTTAATTTTTTTAATTTTCAAAATCAATAAGACGAAACAATACTTGTTGCTTACGTAATTAAAATTTTTATTTATATGATCGTCCAAATGATAAAATATGGGAATGTAATGAATATTTGAAACTTTTTTGTTTAAAAAAATAACCCTGAACATATGAATATTGAAAGTAAAGTGAAATTTACAAGATATGTTGTCACCGCTTGCACATATCGCTCACTCCTTTCAAGAATGTCATAAATCAAAAAACTTGTTTTTTCAGGAGAACGTTTTTAAAGTTTAAAAATGTAATACAATGTATTAAAAATAAATATCAAGCCACTTATTTAACTTTTTATATTGCAACAGATCTTTTTAAGTAAAACCTGCTAGTTTTTTCTCCATTTGAAAAATATTTAGTGTATTTGAAAAAATAATTAAACAATACCTTTTCTTCAAAATGCAAAAATAACACTTTCTGCCCTGTAGCGGGTGAGTATTAAGTTAAAAATATGCCTCCTTTGCTGGGATATAGTACATTTTCTGGGCATTCCGAAAACATGCACAACTGAAAATTGACAATTTTTTATGGGATAGAGACCAAACTTCTTTAATGTCATCTCGATTGACTAGCGTTCTGGGGGTCCCGGGTTCGATTCCCGGGTGGTGTCAAATAAAATTAAGTGATTTTTTCACTCTAATAATTATTCAATACTACCCTGGACTGGTACCTGAAGCGAAGGGATGATCACCTTTCCTTTATGTGTTACCGATCGAGATAACACTGCGTTTATATGATGCAGTGCCCTATGCACCATCGAGGTGCGGATAAAGGATTGAAGAAGATTTTGATATCTTTAAAAAATGTTCGTTCCTTCTTAATCTTAATTTTTAATATTTAATAACGTGTGTTGAAATGGTTAAGACATATAAAACGAATGAGTGGAGAAAGAAATGTAAAACAAATTAAGTAGGCAAATGTAAGTAGAAATAGGAAAAAAAAAAGACCGAAGAAAACTAATTATGATTAAATATGTCAAATACTTATTGAATATATTATTTTGAGAAATAAAAAGACTTTGCGTTTATTAACCAACTAGTTTCGGCAACAATCTGTTGCCCTCTTCAGGGTATAATTTATAAACTCGTATACTGTTTCTCTTTTATATATATGTTTTGTAATAAATTAAGCCCTGAAGAGGACAACAGGTTGTTGCCGAAACTAGTTTGTTAATAAAAATGTGAGTGGATCAAAACACAAAGTCTTTTTATTTCTCTAAATAATATATCAATATGATCCACAAAGTTAATGATTTCAATATTCGAAACACTTATTAAATATTTGAATGAGATGCATGACAGAGTAGTGTGGCGTTCTATCAGCTTACCTTTGCAAAAAAGCGGTGTGATGGTTAGTTTTAGACGAATATCGGGGCAAACGAGTATTGGAATCTCACCTTAGAAATCCTCCAAATAATAAAAGCTCGTTAATCAAAAGAATTCAAGTTGGATGTACTCGTAACAATATTTTCAATAGATTTTTGAACAACACTTCATAAGGGATGAAAGTAATAAAAGGTTTAAAAAAATGTATGGAGTTTAAAAGTGAACTATTGGAAATATCCGTGTAAGTTTTATTGCAACATGAGGCTTATATTTTCAACCCCTACTTAAATTATTATTACATCGTAATTAACCGAGAATTTCACATTGCGGTTCCAGTTTCACGACCCTGAAACCCTTTCAGCGGATTTCAGCGAATTCCTGAAAACCTTTATCGTCATTATAACAAGATAATTTTGAATTTGCTCGTTTTCAGAACGCAATATTATTGTATATTGGGTAATATAAATATTGATATTAATATTTAGGTACAACATTTTGAATGTGTCCCAATACGTGTTCACAAATCTGGATTATCTCCGATTATGGGAATTATTTTTCGCAACATTTTGAGTGTGTCCAAATACTTGCTCAAAAAATTTTCATATACCAATATAAGAGTTTCTGTTTTAAAATTATTTTTTTAACATCTCACCAATAGATGTCTCTAGGGAAGTTCTAGTGATTCAAGAACAAGGTTTCTAAATTGGTTCATATATCGCTCACTCCTTTCAAGAACGTCATAAATCAAAAAACTTGATTTTTCAGGAGAACGTTTTTAAAGTTCAAACATAAAATACAATGTATTAAAAATAAATATCAAGACACTTATTTAACTTTTTACTGTACAACAGATCTTTTTAGGTAAAACCTGAATATTTTTTTCTCCATTTGAAAAATATTAAGTGTATTTGAAAAAATAATTAAACAATACCTTTTCTTCAAAATGCAAAAATAACACTTTCTGCCCTGTAGCGGGTGAGTATTAAGTTAAAAATATACCTCCTTTGCTGGGATATAGTACAATTTCAGGGCATTACGAAAACATGCACAACTGAAAATTGACGATTTTTCATTTATGACGTTCTTGAAAGGAGTGAGCGATAAATAGAACTTCCAAGAATTTGAGAAGTGTGGTAGAATTGGTGAATGTTTTACGTTTACAACCTTATCTTGCTCCATCGTGTGTGAAATTCTTTTATCTTTCACTCATTAAAAACTTTACATAATTTTCAGCGGACTATAACGTGAAGAATTTCTTTCAGTTCTGAAAACCATCGAAACGTTTCCGGTTTGTTAATTCCTATGGAAGCGCGCAAAAAGCAAGAGGGTTGGTTCATCCCTTCTGACCGTCAGACGCCAAATACAAAGGAACCAGAATAAATTTGGACAGTTTAAGAAGGGTAGTTCTGTATTTGTATAACGTCAAGGGTCGTCTACATTGGCAGTGTCTAAATTACACATGTGAGTAATTCTCATTACCATACATATAACTGTAACATCCTTCATCCTAAACTCCTTGACCTATTATCGAAACAATTTTAATCCTTGAGTCAAAAATTCAGAGTTGATAATTTCTTTAAAAATTAAGTGGAATTTAACAAGTGTTAATCTCAATCAATGAAAGTTAATGTCGAATCAATGAATAATATTTTTTTTCTTTATTTCTTAAGTAAGCTTATATTTCAACTAATAAAAACTATTGTTTACACTTAGTTTATCTCATATATATATATATATATATATATATATATATATATATATATATATATATATATATATATATATATAATATGTATATATATATATATATAAATATATATATATATATATATATATATATATATATATATATATATATATATATATATATATATATATATATATATATATATATATATATATATATATATATATATATATATATATATATATATATATATATATAATATATATATATATATATATATATATATTTATATATATATATAAATATATATATATATATATATATATATATATATATATATATACATATATATATATATATATATATATATATATATATATATATATATATATATATATATATATATATATAAATATATATATATATATATATATATATATATATATATATTTATATATATATATATATATATATATATATATATATTTATATATATATATATATATATATATATATATATAATATATATATATATATATATATATATATATATATATATATATATATATATATATATATATATATATATATATTTATATATAAATATAAATATATATATATATATATATATATATATATATATATATATATATATATATATATATATATATATATATATATATATGTATATATATATATATATATATATATATATATATATATATATATATATATATATATATATATATATATATATATATATATTATATATGTATATATATATATATATATATATATATATATATATATATATATATATATATATATATATATATATATATATATATATGTATTTAAATATATTATTTTTTGACATCTCATCAAAGATGAAGAAGAATATGGAAGTCTGGGCATTTACATCTCACCAATAGATGTCTCTAGTGAAGTTCTAGTGATTCATGAACAAGGTTTCTAAATTGGTTCATATATATAGAACTTCCAAGAATTTGAGTAGTGTGGTTGTCAATAATGGGTAGAATTGGTGAATGTTACACGTGTGTAAAGTGATCACTTAAACCAGCCTATGACGGTCGTAAGCCCCGTAAATGCCCAGACTTCCATATTCTTCTTCATCTTTGATGAGATGTCAAAAAATAATATGAAAATAACTCCTGTAATTGGAGATCATCCAGATTTTGTGAACAAGTATTTGGACACACTCAAAATGTTGTATCTAAATATATATTTAAATATACATATATATATATATATATATATATATAATATATATATATATATATATATATATATATATATATATATATATATATATATATATATATATATATATATATATATATACATATATATATATATATATATATATATATATATATATATATATATATATATATATATATATATATATATATATATATATATATATATATATATATATATATATATATATATATATATATATAAATATATATATGTATATATATATATATAAATATATTTATTTATATATATATAAATAAATATATATATATATATATATAAATATATATATATATATATATATATATATATATATATATATATATATATATATATATATATATATATATATATATATATATATATATATATATATATATATATATATATATATAAATATAAATATATATATATATTTATATATTTATATATATATATATATATATATATATATATATATATATATATATATATATATATATATATATATATATATCTATATATTTACATCTCCTTACAGTAAACAAAACATTTTATCGTTATTTCTAGTAATATGTTCTTGAAAATTTTTGTTTTAAACTAATTTTTCCTTAAAATATTAAAGTAATTTAGCGTTTAAAAAATTATGTATGAAGATCAGCATATTTTATTTTTCTCTCTTTTTATAGATAGCCAGTTGAATTCTTCTCTCATTTTTTCCATATTATTAAATCTATTTTTCTTAAGAACTATTCTCATCATTTTGTCTGTAGTGTAATGGTCAGCACGCTCGGCTACCGTTCTGGAGGTCCCGGGTTCAATTCCCAGGGGGGTCAAATAAATATTAGTGATTTTTTTCACTATCATATTTATTCAATACTACCCTGGACTGGTACCTGAAGCGGAGGGCTGATCACCTTTCCTTCGTGTGTAAACGATCAAGATAACACTGTGTTCATATGAAGCAGTGCCCTATGCACCATTGGGGTGCGGATAAGGGTATTATTTTATATTTTGATGTTTTAGAATTTAATGAACCCTGATGATGCCAAGATTCTTGTTGAAACCGGTAGGTTAAAGTGTACTTATAATAAATAAAAAAAGTGGTTAAAACAGAGTTGTTAAATTTGATAAAGTTCATAAAATGTGCCACAAAGTATTTTCGAAAAGCATTCAAGAAAAAAAAAATACTAACTTACCACCATGCTGCTTTTCTGCATCAGTTTTATTATTTTATTCCTAATTTATTTAAATTTCCTTCATCTGACAAAAATAATACTGTTGATGGAACTGATCATCTTGCTTCACTTGTCATGTCATCAACTATCAAGTCTTATTTCTTATTTTTCTTCTTCAACCCCTCATCGTGTTGGCATGAATACGTAGAGTCGAAGAGGCTTTCACGGATATTTGTTCCGGAGCCGCCCTTAAAGGTCAAACAGCCGCATGTGACTCCGGAGCAGCACTTTGCCGACCTCTGCACTACACTTTAGAGGACGAAGATACAAATTATTTGCTCCATTATTTCAGTCTACCGACGCACGGTAGTTTTAATGGAAGTATGATGAAAGATAGACAAATACCAAGTATTTGCTCGTTACATTTGTGATTGGTTTCGGTATCGTTTCGTGTTTGGCGTTTCGGTGGATCGGATTGCTGTGGGTTATACAGGGTGGAGCGATTTGTATTCACGGATTTATAATGTTTTTTTTTTCGTTTGGGAATCATACACCTGGTACATAAACAATATTTTAAAAATGTTAGATTGATAACGACTTAAGCTAATTAAATAGTTCCACACATATGTAATGAATACTGTTGTATATTAAGAGAGAAAAAAGAGAAGAGAGGGAGTGTGTGTGTGTGTGTGTGTGTGTGTGTGTGTATATATACATATATATATATATATATATATATATATATATATATATATATATATATATATATATATATATATATATATATATATATATATATATATATATATATATATATATATATATATATATATATATATATATATATATATATATATATATATATATATATATATACATATATATACATAGAAAAACATGGCACGATCAGGTATGCCAAATACTTGAAATCTTTCAGGTTAGGAGTCGTAATAATCGGCGGGTATGTATGAGCAGATGAATGAACGTGGAAGAGGCGAAAAATGTTTGCAAGGACAGAGTGGTGTGGCGTTCGATTCTCTCTGCCTACCTCTGCGGGGAAGCGGCGTGATGGTCACTTACTTTTTTTAAATTTTATTATTTAACGCACTATTCACTCTGTTCTCAGCATTTACCCTCCTTTCTTTACCTCTATCAATCTTTCCATCCCCAGAATAACATTCTACAACCTTGAAAAACTATTGCGCCACCCTGTATAACAGTTTTCCGTTTCTGGGAAATAAGAAATTTAATTAAAACTCAAAACAGCCAACAGATGGAGAACAAAGAGAAACTTTCGTAATTTGAAACAGCACAGCAGAGTTGCCTGTGTAAACTTTAATAATTATTAGTATTGACCCTCAATTGATAACTATTTTTGGGGCGAATCGAAAACGTACTGAAAACCACCCTTTTTCGACATGTGACTTCATCTCGTATCTGAAGATTATTTAAATTATTTGTCTTTAATTAAAAATTACATAATGAAGTTTTTAAAACATGTTTAACCATGGCTCGAAACGCATGTTTGTGCTAGAACTTTAAGTGCATGTTGGTCTTCGGGTCGACCAAAAATCGCATGTGTTAAACATTTTGTCTGGTTTTAAGTGTGTAAATGGTGCTATGGTGGTGAAGGGTGGTATTGTTTGTATGCTATGGTAGTAATTGTCCTGACGAAGAGACGGGCACTTCTCGAAACCGGTAGATATAAAAATCTCGGTGAGTGGTTATATACTAATATTATTATCATTTTTGTAAAAAAATAAATAGGTAAAAATGACTAACCAAAAAGTAAATGCTTTAAATATTAATAATATTTAGAATATGAAAGATATGTAATTTTCTAGCATTTCAAAGTTATATTACATTAAATATACGATGAATGATAAGGAGAGTGTTATATTACCATACCACATTTTAACAATACTTTTAAAATATCATACAAAATTTAGAAAATAATCTCAAAATTGTATAAACTAGCAGAAAATAATGAAATCCCTAGTAATTTGATTCAATATCATAAGTTGAATAGCAAAATAATTCTCTACTTTGTACATTAAAAGCTTTGATAACTTTGTGGTATGATAATAAATCACTCTCCTTATCATCCATCGTTCACTTTGTGTAATACCACTTTAAAAAAAAACTTATTCGGGAATACCGTTTTTTTTATACATTGTCGTGATAATTTCATTTTAATGACCTAATGATGGAATGATTTTATGAAACCAGTAGTCTCGAATAAGTGTTTATAAAAGTAGTATTACACAAAGTAAACAATGAAAAATAAGGAGAGTGTTTTATTATCATAACATAAATTTATCAATGCTTTTAATATACCCCATATTTACTGTTCACTCTTAGGACCATCATCCCTTCTTTGCGTTTGATGCAGCTATCACAGTCGTGCACTAGAATTTTTTCATATTTTTTTTTTACATGATCGCCAGTGTTCGTCCATCTCGCATTCTCGGCACCACTGTCACTTATAAACAACGCTATTCGCTAGTCGCGTATGTTTTTATGAAAGTGGTATTACACAAAGTAAACAATGGATGATGAGGAGATATACATCTCTTTCTATTCACTCCTATCTAGACTCCTACCACAGCATCCCAGGAGATCAGAATGTTTAAGAGTGAACAAGAGAAAACCATGTAATTTTCTACCCCGCATATTATTCACGTCCAAAATTCTGCATCAACTGCATTGCCCTGTCTGTGATTATATTCAGAATGCATAAGGGATCATCCTCGGAGACGCTGAGCGAACCAACAGCCTCCCAAAGTTCTCCCGTCCCAGCTTGGAATAATTAATTCAAGGAATAATTAACTTTTAATTTGTATGCAAAATCTCCGAGCTGTGTAAAAATCTGGACAAGTTTCGCGAAACCAATTATCTCTTGAATGCTATTCAAATCCCTTTCGTGACGTCGAAACGTTTTTGAGGATTATGTTTAGAGATTATGGAATTTCTGAAACGCTGTCAGAAAAAACTGATTTCAAAGAGAAAACGCTAATTTACTAACCAAGCATTATGCCGCTTCACCGCAGAGGTAGGCAGATACAATAAAACGTACGACATATTGCCTTTAACTTGATATGAAACTTAATGAAACACAAATAACAAAGTTTAAAAAAATATAAAAAATTATAGTTTCTAACACAGGGTAAAACATGAAATATGAAAATATAAAAAAAAGCACATGCTAAGAAAAGTATTTTTAAAGTATTTTTTTAGTTAATTCATTTTGGATATTAAATATTGATATTGAAATACACATTTTAAATTTTATAATTAATATATATGTAATTTTTTACTTATTAAAATATTTTTTATAACCCTTATCCGCACCTAATGGTGCATAGGGCACTGGATCAAGTTATCTTGATCATTACTTACATGAAGGCAAGGTGATCACTCTTGCGCTTCAGGAACCAGTCCAGGGTAATATTAAATAAATATTACAGTGTTAAATCACTAATATTTATTTTCACCTCCCCCCCCTGAGAATCGAACCCGGGACCTCCAGCACGGTAGCTAAACACGCTGACCATTACAACACGGAGGCGGACAAATTTATATTTTAACAAAAATGTTAATAATGTTAGTATATAACCACTCACCGAGATTTTTGTGTCTGCCGGTTTCGAGACATACCCGTCTCTTCGTCAGGACAATCACTATTACAGCATGCAAACAATACCACCCTTCACCACCATAGCACCATTTACACACTTAAAACTACACAAAATGTTTAACACATGCGATTTTTGGTCGACCCGAAGACCAACATGCACTAAAGTTTTCACACGTTAAACATGCACTGTCACATTTCTTTCTCTCGTTCACTCCTGAGAATTCTGATCTCCTGGTAGGAATGAGTGGGAATAAATACCTCTTGCTTATTTAACCGAACTTTTGAATAAAACATGGCTTCAAATTAATATTTTTTGCCAGTTTATATTAGTATATACCTTTTCGAGGTTATTTTCAAAATTATGTACTGTATATTAAAAGCATTGTTTAATTTGTGGTAAGGTAATACAATACTCTCCTTATCCTGCATTGTTTAATTTATGTTATCTCACTTTTATTTAAACAATATTTATCTTTGCCTATATAGTATATTCAGTTTAAACATCTTAAAAATGATAATGAGTGTGTAAAATAAATAATAAATGAACGAGGTTCAAAATACACAATGGATTCAACACCCATATTTGCATTCTGCATATAATCACAGATAGGGAAATGCAGCTAATGCAAATTTTGTAGGTAAATAATATGCCGGGTATTTGGTTTTACAATGTAGGTACTTATTTTTTTCTGTACAAGAAGTTTAAAAAAACATTATTTTTTGACATCTCATCAAAGATGAAGAAGAATATGGAAGTCTGGGCATTTACGTGGCTAACGACCGTCATAGGCTGGTTTAAGTGATCACTTTACACACGTGTAACATTCACCAATTCTACCCATTATTGACAACCAGACTACTCAAATTCTTGGAAGTTCTATATATATATGAACCAATTTAGAAACCTTGTTCTTGAATCACTAGAACTTCACTAGAGACATCTATTGGTGAGATGTAAAGAAGCTGTTTATTAAGCAGAAACTCTTATATTAGTATGTGAGGTCCGAATCCTGGATTATAATCACACACATGAGAAACGCCAGAAAATACCATTTTCATTTTTCCGTAAATGCCCAGACTTCCATATTCTTCTTCATCTTTGATGAGATGTCAAAAATAATATGAAAATAACTTCTGTAATTGGAGATAATCCAGATTTTGTGAACAAGTATTTGGACACACTCAAAATGTTGTAAATAAATAAATATATACTTTTATATGTATATTTTTATTGTGTCATATATATACCAGTATCCAAGTCAGTCTCAAGTATGATCTGTCAATTCATTGAAGTTCAAGATTGAAGATGCGTTAACTTGTACTGAAAAACGCAGGAAGTCTGTTTTAAATTCTGTATCTGCGAAGCCAAGTTTTACTTGTAGGTATGTCAGGATAACAAGATAACGCTATTTGCATAACAAGTCCAAAAGTTCGGACAGGCGAATCCTATCTCCAAGTCTGTACTTGAAGTCAGGAATATTTTAAAGAATATTTTAGGAATTTCGATTGTATGGACCACGAAGAAAAAATATTTTTCAATTAAAAAGTTCGACATAGCTAGAGGACAATGCTGAAAACGGTATTATGAGCGATGATAATGTTTTGACGTGTTTAATTTACATAAATAGATTTGATTAATTTTTATTTTATTAAAATTAAACACCCGAATAATCCACTTTATAAGGTTTTATTTTTATTTACGACTAGATAAGATGACCAATTTCATCACAATATTTTAAGTGAGTCCAAATACTTGTTCACAAATCTGGATTATCTCCAATTAAAGGAGTTATTTTTCATATTCATAGTAACTGCAGACAGTTGGTACACTTCCATATTAAATTAGTGGGTAATATATCCAAAATAAACACGGTTATTGGATTGATAGTAATTGAAAATGTCTTGATGATGGATTGATAGTGTTTGACAGTGTTTGATAATGTCCAAATAAGACGAATTTGAGTAGTGTGGGTGTCAAACATGTGTAGAATTGGTGAATGTAACACATATCGAGAACTCACTCTCAGCTCACTCCTTTTAAGAACGTCATAAATCAAAAATCGTTAATTTTCAGTTGTGCATGTCTTCGGAATGCCCAGAAAATGTACTATATCCCAGCAAAAGTAGCATATTTTTAACTTAATATTTACCCGCTACTGGGCAGAAAATTTGTTTTTGCATTTTGATAAAAACGTATTGCTTAATTATTTTTTTAAACATACTAAATATTTTTCAAATGGAGAAAAAGTCAGGTTTTAACTAAAAAGATCTTTTGCACAGTAAAAATTTCAATAAGTGGCTTGATATTTATTTTTAATTCTATTCATTATATTTTAAAACTTAAAAAACGATGTCTTGAAAAATCAAGTTTTATGTTTATTAAGACGTTGTTGAAAGGAGTGAGCGATATATTTAAATTAAAGTAGAATTCAATCCAATAACTATGTTAAATTTTGGATATATTACCTAATAATCCATTATCTCTAAAGAGAAGCATCTTCAATTCAAACAGTGATCTGTAAACTTGGTAATAGAGAACCTTATTATATTTTGAGAACAATATGTTTAAAGAGAGATTTCGCAAGTAAGAAGTGTATTTTGTGTTTGCTCCAATGTAATAAAACGGGAATTTAGTTTCATTACGGAATTATTACTCGTCGGAATATAATGGTTCATCCCGATACTAACACATGCTGGGAAACTTTACAAGCGGCCCGTTTGCAAACTAGAGTTTAGTATTATTTGAATTTAATATTTTATTTCGTAAATACCTCTTTTTATTACATTTAATTGCAATGTGTTTTTCGAAGGAATCAATATCAATATCAAAAAATATTTGGTTTTTTATATATATATATATATATATATATATATATATATATATATATATATATATGTATATATATATATATATATATATATATATATATATATATATATATATATATATATATATATATATATATATATATTTAAGTTCAAAGAACTTTAACATTTTCTTATTTGAACATCTCAATATAGTATATTATTAGATTAAAAACAATATTTTTAGCTTTTCCACTTTATTTTTATATTTTGTAGAATTTTTTTTGAGAAAAGTTTTCTCAACAAAATTATATCAAATCATGGTTATCAACTACTGCCTTGTTTTATACATAACATAACAATTTGTATAGCCTCCCACCAGTCTGATGATGTCGGTAACGACGAAACCCGGTAGCTGATTTATATAACCAACGCGTTATTACGAGCAATAACACACGTGTGTTATTATGTTTATGCTGAAATACATCTAATCGGGGTTGGTTAAAATATCACTTGGTAAATACCATTTTCCCTTAAAATCCATTGTGACACGCGTTTTGATGCATTCCGCATAATTTTCCTACGATATTTGAAAATGACGCAGAATGCATTCGGAATGCAAGGCAATAATAAAACAAGTGTCAAAATAATCGTCGGCGGATATGTATGAGAAGATGCATGAACGTGGAAAAAATATTTACGAAGACAGAGCCGTGTGGCGTTCTATTCTCTCTGCCTACCTCTGCAGAGAAGCGACGTAATAGTTACTTAGTCATTTAGTTGAAACAATGATTTTTGCTTTCAGTTTTAAGTATATATGCAATTGTCTTGGATCCCGTTCATTGTTTTGTTGAAAAATTCCAAATTTATTTATTGTTAAAAATAATAATTGCTCTAAATAATCAGCGGGTATGTTTGGGGAGATGCATAGAATCCAATGTGGAAGAGGCGAAGAAAGTATGCAAATGCAGAGTAGTGTGGCGTTCTTTTCTCTCTACATACTCCTACGGGGAAGCGATGTGATGTTTAATTAGTTTAGTTTTTTGGAAATAATAATAAAATGAAAATACGATTTACAAACTGGCCCCAGGCATATTTAACGGCAACTTTTGCAAAACAATTCAAGTGTAAATAATAGTAATTTCTGTATAGACAGGGGTTGTTTTTCCTCTCGTCGGGTTGTTCTGTGTATTATTTTTAACATTTAAGTTCATTATTGTGAGCTGAAGGCAGCATTAGGGTGAATTCACAATACCTGGGGCGGTTTTCTACGAGCCGAGGTGAGTTTGTTCAGGATTTTTTGATGTTTTATATCGTGGGTATACTGGCAAAAAACCTTTATCCGAAAATATGAATTTTGATTAGATGATGCATATTTTAAAGTTTTTAACGTTCTATAAACAACTGTTATAAACAATGTAAAAAAACGCACCTTCCATAATAACTTTTTAAAAACGTCTGAGACATTACTATCTATCATTAAAATCCTAACTAACCATCAAACCTCCTCCCTTAGTTTTTCCTTCTACCTCCTTCCCCAAATTCCTTTTATCCTTTCCCTTCCTAATTATCATCAATTTGTAATTTATGTTTTTTTAAATGTTTAAGTACTATCTACCCTCTGATTGCAAACAGCTTTATATGGTATCAAACGTTTTGATTAATATCACTGGTCTGTTTCTGGTTAGTTGGAAGATATTGTTTTTTAACAATACGCTCGCCAATGTACTTATTTCTTTTCTGTACATGAAGTGTCGGGTTGTGGTCCCGTGGTTAGTGTCGCAGACTCTTAAGTCAGAGTTTTTCGGTTCAAACCCAGTCTACCACAATTTGATACGTATTTCTAAAAATGAGCTGCTTAGGCTCACAGAAATAGTGTGAAATTAAAATATTTGTGTAAATATTAAAATAACAAATATTTCTCTTTTTTCTTTAAAAAAAAATTCAATAAATAAATAAATTGGAAAAATACACCGAGTTGTTTGATATATCACATTTTTGTGGTTTTAAAAGTAAATGCAATATAAATAAGTTTAAAAGTGGGTATTTTATGCATGCTTAAAGATTTGCAACATTTTGAGTGTGTCCAAATACTTGTTCACAAAATCTGGATTATCTCCAATTACAGGAGTTATTTTCATATTATTTTTTGACATCTCATCAAAGATGAAGAAGAATATGAAGAATATGGAAGTCTGGGCATTTACGGGGCTGACGACCGTCATCGGCTGGTTTAAGTGATCACTTTACACACGTGTAACATTCACCAATTCTACCCATTATTGACAACCACACTATCTGGTCAAATTATAAGCTTAAATAATAAAAATGAAAATGGTATTTTCTGGCGTTTCTCATGTGTGTGATTATAATCCAGGATTTGGACCTCACATACTAATATAAGAGTTTCTGCTTAGTAAAAAGCTTCTTTACATCTCACCAATAGATGTCTCTAGTGAAGTTCTAGTGATTCAAGAACAAGGTTTCTAAATTGGTTCATATATAAAGAATTTCCAAGAATTTGAGTAGTGTGGTTGTCAATAATGGGTAGAATTGGTGAATGTTACACGTGTGTAAAGTGATCACTTAAACCAGCCGATGACGGTCGTCAGCCCCGTAAATGCCCAGACTTCCATATTCTTCTTCATCTTTGATGAGATGTCAAAAAATAATATCTTAAAGATTTGAAGAACAGGGATTATTTAAACAGGGATTTTAGAGTTAACGCTTTATGCCAGTATACCCACGATGTAACAACTCATTTCAAACTGCTTTGAGCAATGTCTGCAAGAAGCAAATATATTTCTAAGTAAGTTAGAATAGAATAAATAGAACTTTGTTTTAAATAAATAGAATATATTATTATGACGCGTGTTTCGATTCGCTCTATATCATTCTTGAACATCGGATAATGATGTTGGATGTATCGAAACACGTGTTACAACACGTATCACATAAATTTGAAGAAAATGTTGCATAAATACATGGTATAAATATATGGTAAACCATGTAGAAGTTTATAAATTTTGATATTCACAAGAATTTAAACTAAATATCGCTCACTCCTTTTAACAACGTCATACATTAAAATACTTGATGTTTCAGGAGATCGTTTTTTAAGTTTTAAAATATAATGAGATGTATTAAAAATAAATATCAAGCCACTTATTGGACTTTTTATTGTGCCACAAATCTTTTTAGGTAAAACCTGAATGTTTTTTTCTGCATTTGAAAAATATTAAATTAATTTAAAAAAATTGTTAAACAATACCTTTTCTTTAAAAGGCAAAAACAACACTTTCTGCCATGTAACGAGTAAATATTAAGTTTAAAAAAAATTATAGCCGCATTTGCTGGGATTATGGTAGGTACATTTTCTGGGCATTCCGAAAATATGTACGAGTACAACTGAAAATTGAAGATTTTTTTATATATGACGTTGTTGAAAGGAGTAAGCGATATGTTAACATCAAGTCGTTTCTCCTCAGGGGTAGGCAGAGAGAATAGAAAACCAATGTCATTACACACAATATTCGTCATACATACTCCCCGATTATTCCGACTCCTGACCTGACCAGGCCAAAATTTCTCTACTCTTTCTCTGCTTCTATTGCACACCAAATTTGCCTGATGAATTTGTTTTACTGTTCTTCACTCATTCGCATCACACGCCCAAAACATTTTTTTAAAATTAAATTAATTAAAAAACCCTTATCCGCACCCCAATGGTGCATAGGGCACTGCGTCATATAAACGCAGTGTTATGTTGATCGTTTACACATGAAGGAAAGGTGAGCAGCCCTCCGCTTCAGGTACCAGTCCAGGGTAGTATTGAATAAATATTACAGTGAAAAAATCACTTATATTTATTTTACCCCCCTTGGGAATCGAACCCAGGAGCTCCAGAACGGTAGCCGAGCGTGCTGACCATTACACTACGGAGGCGGACATTTTTTTACACTTTTCTTATTACATTTAATTTTTAAGTGAACTATTTAGAAGCTACACAGTCTTAGACATACGACAACTGTTCATCAAAGAAGCATGATTCACTTCTGGAATAAAATGGATAAGGTAAGAACTCAATAAAATATTCCAACCCGGGCAGCATTAAATATGAACTATGGTGGCCCATCCGTTAAACCAAGTTTTGCGACAAAAAAATCTTTTCATTCCCTGCGCCAAAATATTTAATTTGCTGCGCGAAACCATTAAGAATTCCAGTAGTGATCATGTCTTTAAGAACAGTGTCCGTCGATGGTTGGTTCTCGTTGGCAGGGACAAGGTAGAAAGTGATTTAACTAAAGTCCAGGTGTAATTATTTTATTGTAAAGCCTTTATACTGTAAATTGTTATCATATTTACAGTATGTATTTTACCTGATAATTATTTTTAAAAAATATAATTAAATAAAAAAATTGTGTTAACGTGTAAGTATTTCGGCTCAACACAGGCTATGCTTAAAGAGCCGTTTTACATTTAGTGCTACCGTGCTGGAGGTCACGGGTTCGATTCCCAGGGGGGGGGGGGAAATAAATATTAGTGATTTAACACTATAATATTTATTTAATATTACCCTGGACTGGTTCCTGAAGCGCAAGAGTGATCACCTTGCCTTCATGTAAGTAATGATCAAGATAACACTGCGTCAATTTGATGCAGTGCCCTATGTACCATTAGGTGCGGATAAGGGTAATAATAAAAAAATAAAAAATGTATGTATCTAAGAAATAAATAAAAAATAAAAAAATGAAAAATAATATTTTTCTTATGTATTTTCTAAAATAGTAAAATTCTAATTTATATTTTTAAAAAAAGTGAGCGTGAATATCTATTTTTTTACCTAACGCCCAAGTGACTCTGAAATCTAGCTATGGCTTATGCAACACCGTTCATCGTGTCCCTACTCAGGCTTCAACTTTATAAGTTTCATAGCCTTTGCCTACTTGTGAGTGGATTTACTCTTTATGTTTAAAGTTACTATAATTTCATGTAATTCATGAGTGAAAATTCTAGGCAAAGACACTCGCTGCGTGAATGTCTAGCCCTTGTCAAAGAGCATCTTTAGTCAATTTATTCATCTCGCGAAAAATGTGAAAGGTCAGTAAATTGGGGTAGGTGTCTGACGCTGGGGAAAGTTCTATTTTGGGTGAAACTATTTATTAAGAATTTCCTCCCCTAAAACTTTGGCGAGATTGTAAGGGTTGTGTGATCGTGTGAGAATTAATAGGAATTTAAACGAGAAGGGTAAAAGTTCTATTTAAATTAGCCCTATTAGGTTCATTTAAGTTTCTTCTTGGTTTGGTTCCCGGTAGCACAGATTTTTATTTATTTATTCATTAAGGTATTTAATAAATAAATGAAAAATTAAAAATTAATATACATTTTTAATTACTTTACAACATTTTGAGTGTGTTCAAATACATGGGAAACGCCAGAAAATACCATTTTCATTTTTATTATTTAAGCTTATCATTTGACCAGATAAATTTATTTACAACATTTTAAGTGTGTCCAAATACTTGTTCACAAAATCTGGATTATCTCCAATAACAGGAGTTATTTTCATATTATTTATGATATGAAAATAAATAATATGAAAATAACTCCTGTAATTGGAGATAATCTAGATTTTGTGAACAAGTATTTGGACACACTCAAAATGTTGTAAATAAATTATCTGGTCAAATGATAAGCTTAAATAATAAAAATGAAAATGGTATTTTATGGCGTTTCTCATGTGTGTGAATATAATCCAGGATTCGGACCTCACATACTAATATAAGAGTTTCTGCTTAGTAAATAGCTTCTTTACATCTCACCAATAGATGTCTCTAGTGAAGTTCTAGTGATTCAAGAACAAGGTTTCTAAGTTGGTTCATATGTATAGAACTTCCAAGAATTTGAGTAGTGTGGTTGTCAATAATGGGTCGAATTGGTGTATGTTACACGTGTGTAAAGTGATCACTTAAACCAGCCTATGACGGTCTTCAGCCCCGTAAATGCCGAGACATACATATTCTTCTTCATCTTTGATGAGATGTCAAAAAATAATATTTTTAATTACGTTTATAAGTTTTTCAATTCAAAAAATTAATCGTTAGATTGTATTTTATAAAAATCTTCAGTATTTATTTATAAGAGTAACAAAAAGTTAATTCAATTTAATTAATTTACTAGAAATTTCTACTTTCTTACATAAGTTTTTTTACGTGAAATTTCACATTCAACAAAACAAATAGGACTTTTAACAAATCAAATTTGACTTTTCACAAAACAAGTTGTACGTTCGATTGTATTTGTCAGTTTTTATACAATATATGTGTCAACTAGAGATGAAACCTTTAACATTACGCTAAAAAATATAAAAGTTTTACGTTAAAAAAATTATATATACTTAATCAATTTTATAAATTAAAAAAAAAATAACCACTTTCTATTGGTACACTTTTTCCAACCGGTTCCTCAGGGTTCATGTACTAATTCTAAAACATTGAAATACTCAAAGTGAGGTTATAATTAATAACCTTTCCCTTACGACAGCAAACACTTCCACACACTCCGTACACCATATGAAAATATGATTTAAAAAATCCTAAATGTTGCTTTTATTGAGCATTGCGCAGCGAATACGTCAACTCCAGATCACAACTTAAAACAAATTGTTTTATTTTATAAAGTTTATAAAATGTGCCATAAAGTACCTGCAAAAAACATTCAAGAAATGTGTGTGATCACTTTATATCTTTATGTGTTTACGTTCAAAAAATGTATAAATTAAAACTGATTTCGCCTATGGTACGAAAAATTAAACGAGGATAATAGTGGACATGCGATCACTCAGACGAATGTATTAAAGGTGTTCGAATAGTTAAATACGGAAAAAATGCAAGGCTGAGGGTTGTGTTGGATGGTTTGGATAAGTGGAGTAAATGGGTGAGGAAAGAACGGAGAAATATATCGCTCACTCCTTTCAAGAACGTCATAAATCAAAAACTGACAATTTTTAGTTGTGCATGTTTTCGGAATGTCCATAAAATGTACTATATCCTAGCAAAAGATGCATATTTTTAACTTAATATTTATCCGCTACAGGGCAGAAAGTATTGTTTTTGTATTTTGAAGAAAAGGTATTGTTTAATATATTTTTTTAATATTCTAAATATTTTTCAAATGGAGAAAAAACCTTCAGGTTTTACTCAAAAAGATCTGTTGCACAGTAAAAAGTTCAATGAGTGGCTTGATATTTATTTTTAAAACATTGTATTATATTTTTAAACTTTAAAAACGTTCTCCTAAAAAATCAAGTTTTTCGATTTATGACGTTCTTGAAAGGAGTGAGCGATATGTATGAGAACAATAATAATGGAAATAGGGGCAAAGGAAGACCGAAGAAAAATTATGAAGATCAAGTATATCAAATATTTGAAAGCGGTCAGGCCAGGAGTCGGAATAATTGGTGGGTATGTATGAGATATGGAAGAAGCGAAGAATGTTTGCAAATAAAGAGTTGTGTGGCGTTCTATTCTCTCTGCCTACTCCTGTGGAGCAGCAGCATGATGGTTAACTAGTTTGTCATATGTTTTATGAAATGAAACGTCATTTTTCCGCCCTAATCCTAGTTGATACGCCCGAAAAGTACTAGGAGCTCAGCATTCCATGAGGGTATTCGAATATGTTAATTGCGTCATATTTTTCCTTTCAATACCGAATGCTGCGATCGTTCTTTGCAAAGTTTCGGTGTTACGGCACCCCGCTGGGACGGACCTGCTTGTGACGCAAATCCGGGATGACTTACGCAAAACGTATTGGGGATATCGAGGCATTTTTACGAGGAGAGTGAGGTAATGACAGCTCGTTAAGAGGGTGTCAGTTGCACAAGAGAATATCACGTTCACAATCTTGTCTTTTGAAAAGAATATCATATTTACAATTTTCTCTTATTCCAAGTATTACAATATCAAAGAGAAAATTTATTTATTTCGATTTGATATTGTTATTATCTAATCTAATCTGCTACCTGCAAATCTATCGAATAAAAAAATAGCTTGTCAAAATATGATAAGGGTTGAAATTAATTTCAGTTTTTTTTTATTTGAAAATAATTAGATTTTTGTTTTGTACTGACATTTCTTGGTGGAACTGCATTTTAAAGAATAAAATAACATTCTTTTGACATCTCATCAAAGATGAAGAAGAATATGGAAGTCTGGGCATTTACGGGGCTGACAATCGTCATAGGCTGATCTAAGTGATCACTTTACACACGTGTAATATTCACCAATTCTACCCATTATTGACAACTACACTACTCAAATTCTAAATATATTATATAAACTAATTTTGAAACATTGTTCTCGAATCACTAGAACTTCACTAGAAACATCTTTGTGTGAGATGAAAAGAAGTTTTTTTTTTCTTTTATTAAACTCTTTTATTGGCATGTGAGTTCCGAATCCTGGATTAAAATCACACACATGAGAAACGTCAGAAAATTTCATTTTCATTTTTATCATTTTAGCTTATAATTTGACCAGATAATTTATTAACAACATTTTGAGTATGTTCAAATACTTACTACTATTCACAAATCTGGATTATCTCCAAATGAGAGATAATCCAGATTTGGAGATAATTCAGATAGTCCATATAAGTCGATTTTCAAAAAAATTCAAAATTTTCCAAGCAACATTTATGTTTAAAAGATTTGTCTACCTTTAGATAAAATATTATGAAATAGATTATTTAAACATTTTTTAAGATTTATTTTCAGTATAAAAAAAACACGAAATACAAACCGATAAAGACGTCATCTTAATTTTTGACCCATCTCCGCTCTCTGACTGGCCGATATGGGTCAGAAGGCAAGTTTCATGAATATAGCGGAATTTGAAATACAACGCTGTTTTAAAGTATTTTTAGCACGGTTTTCAAGTATTTAAATATTTTAAACAATAAAACCCACAATTGGCATTCCGATAGAGTATTTATTTTAATATCTTATAAAATTGGATCTAGCGGATTTTGAAAGTAAGCGACACAAATCAGCTTATGATGAATCGTAGGCCTTGTGAATACCCAGACTTTCATACTCTACTTAATCTATATATAGAGATTTATATTATCCACTGACACTTCGTGATGGAATTGCATTTTAATATATTATTAGATTAAAACCAATATTTTTAGCTTTTCCACTTTATTTTTATTTGACCAGCGACCGAGTTTCGTCGTTGCTGACATTATCAGACCGGTGGGAGGCTATACAAATTGTTATGTTATATATAAAACAAGGCAGGAGTTGATAACCATGATTTGATATAATTTTGTTGAGAAAACTTTTCTCAAAAAAATTTCTCAACAAAATTATATCAAATCATGGTTATCAACTCTTGCCTTGTTTTATATATAACATAACAATCTGTATAGCCTCCCACCAGTCTGATGATGTCGGTAACGACAAAACCCGGTCGCTGGTCAAATAAAAATAAAGTGTAAAAAGCTAAAAATATTGGTTTTAATCTAATAATATACTATATTGAGATAGTCAAATAAGAAAATGTTATAGTTCTTCGAACTTAAAGTCCTGAAATAAAGTTGAATCTATCTACCTATGTAAGTTAAAGCTTTATCTTTTCACTGTAATTCCATCAAAGATATAAGCAAAGGTTAGCACACTCGATTTTATTTACACAATTTCACCCAATTAAGACATAGTCTGACAGATAAGAGACACACATATCGCTCACTCCTTTCAAGAACGTCATAAATAAAAAAAATCGTCAATTTTCAGTCGTGCATGTTTTCGGAATGTCCTGAAAATGTACTGTATCCCAGCAAAAGCGGCAAATTTTTAACTTAATATTTACCCGCTACAGGGCAGAAAGTGTTGTTTTTGCATTTTGAAGAAATGTATTTTTTAACTATTTTTTTAAAAACACTAAATATTTTTCAAATGGAGAAAAAATATTCAGGTTTTACCTAAAAAGATCTGATGCTCAATAAAAAGTTTAATAAGTGGCTTGATATTTATTTTTAATATATTTTGTTATATTTTTAAACTTTAAAAACGTTTTCCTGAAAAATCAAGTTTTTTTTTATATATGACGTTGTTGAAAGGAGTGAGCGATGTGTATACATCTGCTCGCTTAAATTCGGTTCACTTGCCCGACCGCCCCTTGATTAACGATCTCCTATTTAGCGCATTCGATTCATCCCCTGTAATCCAATACAGCCTCCACACACGTAGGGGTGTCATTTCACAGCCACCTTCAGGACGACCACTTATTAAGCCTGAAAGATAATATTATTAAGCCTGAAAGAGGAGACAGACAAAGCGCCCTGCCGCCTGAAAACTGAAAGGCACCTGAATTACAGTACAAGAGTTTGGACTTGTTTAAATAATGTATCAAATTAACTTGCTAGAGTTATGTACGGATTCATTTGTTATACAGTAAATGCGGTGATGTTCAAAGTTGGGTGCGCGAAAATTCGATGGGTAGGACATATATTTCTAATATAGAATTTCTGTAATATACATGTCCGCCTCCGTAGTGTAATGGTCAGCACGCTCGGCTATCGTTCTGGAGGTCCCGGGTTTGATTCCCATGGGGGGTTAAATAAATATAAGCATCTTTTCACTTTAATATTTATTCAATATTACCCTGGACTGGTACATGAAGCGGGGGGCTGGTCACCTTTCCTTCATATATTAACAATCAAGATAACACTGCGTTTATATTATGCAGTGCCCTATGCAACATTGGGGTGCTGATAAGGGTTTGAATGAATGAATTATTTGTTTGGGAATTATACAGTTTGTACATTAAAAAATAGTAATAGAAATAAAAAAGTAAAATAGAGATAAAAATAAGAAGAGAGCGATTATACGTTAAGCTATATATAGGGGTATAATTGATTCTTATTTTTGTAATAAGGATGTCTGGTCAAAAACGTTTGGAAACCGCTGGAGCACTGTATGAAATTTAGACGAAAAAGGTCAAGGTTATATTAATCATTTCAAGTTTACCACGTAAGGGTAAAAATACGTGGAAAATATAGCTACGTGGACGTGCTTGTACATATAATATAATTTACACTTCATATAATTTTTTGGAACCAGTTTTTAAAAAATAAAAAAAAAATAAAAAATGCTACCATTTACTTAAACACATACTTTTACTTACTTTACTTACTTTTGTGTATTACACAAAGTAAACGATGAATGAATGAGAGATTAATATTACCATACCACAAAGTTAGCAATGCTTTAAAATACATAAAAATACCATTAACAAAAGCCCAGTATTAAATCGAAGGTTTTTATTAATTTGATTGAAGATTATTTTCAAACATTTATCAAAACCCATAAATTAATTGAAAAAAAATAATTCATTTCTTGATTGTTTTTCACAGATTCTTTGTGGCACATTTTATAAACTTTATAAAATAAAGCAACTTTGTTTTAACCACTTTTTATTGGTTCATTTTTTACCAATAAAAAGTGGTTAAAACAAAGTTAAAGAATACTCATAGTAAGGTTTATAGTTCATAACCTCTCCCTTTCGATACCAAAAACTTCCACGCATGGGTGAGGAAAGAACGGTAAAACGGATTTATGAGGCGAATGTAAGTGGGAAAAGAAGCAGAGGAAGACCGAGAAAACATGGCACGATCAGGTATGCCAGATACTTGAAAGTGGCCAGGTTAGGAGTCGTAACAATCGGCGGGTATGTATGAGGAGATGCATGAACGTGGAAGAGGCGAAGAATGTTTGCAAGGACAGAGTGGTGTGGCGCTCTATTCTCTCTGCCTACCCCTGCGGGGAAGCGGCGTGATGGTTAGTTAGTTAGTTTTTAATGGTTTTTTTTACCCGTCTTCATAAACAAACATTTTTAAATACGTTATTTTGCCGATGGAAAAGTTATTTTCTTTAAGCGAAAGCTGAAAAAGTCACCTGCTTATTTTAAGTGGGGTTTAACTTTTTATCTGAAAAATCATAAAGGTCCTTTGTGAAGTTTTTCATTTACAAAAAGTTAACTTTTCGGATATACGCCGAATGAAAGGGCCCGTCTGACATAATTTAAAAGTTAGTCGAAAAAAATAACTTGTTGCTCAAAGTCGCGACGTAAGTGACAGGAAACAGATTGTTACGTTGAAAGAAATTTAAAAAAATATTATAAATTATTTGTCCGCCTCCGTAGTGTAATGGTCAGCATGCTTGGCTACCGTTCTGGAGGTCCCGGGTTCGATTCCCAGGGGGGTTTAATAAATATAAGTGATTTTTTCACTCTAATATTTATTCAATATTACACTGGACTGGTACCTGAATTTTCCATTTTTCCTTTGTTTTCAAACTCCGTTCCTTGACTAACCCCTTCGTCTTACTTTCCCCTCTCCTTATTTATAGAACAATTTTATATTTTATATTTTAGTTACTATACAGACCTGAATGATGGAAGTTTAACTTCTGAAACATGTAGTCTATAATAAACTCAAGTGGTAAAAAACGAAGTGTTTTCTTTAATCATTGTAATAAGAATAACATTATCAGTGGATTTTTGTAATTGGCTGTAGATTTATTCATTGTTATTGTTTGTTGTATTGTTATAGCTGTAAAAATGCTGAATAAATAAATAAGATAAAATAAAAACTTACCTCGTTCATGATGTTCCAGGCGTAACAGGCTTCTATGGGTGTCAGAGGCTTGTAGTGGTTCCCGAAGGTGTACATGTAGAACAGCCATGGAGCAGGAAACAGCAGCGTGAACATGTCACAGAGGGCCATCGCCATCAGCACAGCATTGGTAGGGGTCCTCATGTGCCTCCTGCTCAAAACCACCACGATAAGGGTGTTGGCAACGATCGTGGTAGCGAGCAAGAACGGAGCTATGTAACCATACATGGGCTGAGCATACCTTATAGGCAACTCACACGTTACGTTGACGAAATCGTTAGAATTATTGCAGGACTCTTGACCTGTCACATTGATGAACGAAGGAGATGTAGAATTTAATTCAAAGCCAGTGAAGTAGTCGTCTGACGACGTGCTGGCGAAAGACGTCGTGTTGGGATACATTGTGCTTCTCAGATCCCTGGTGTTGAAGATTGTCTCCAGCATCTCGAATCTGTGCTTGGATTCCTGGTGACGATTCGGGTGTCGGATGCTGTCCGTCGGGATGTCGTTGGATTCTATTAAGGATTGGTTCGATGTGTACAAGTCGCTAGGACGATCGCTCGAGCGACCCCCGAAATCAATGTGCTGCAGCATATTATCCACTTTTCGTCAAATCAGTACAAATTAATATCTTTAAAAGTATCTATGTATAAATCATCAATTTGATGATATTACATCTAAAACTTAAGATGAAATCAAATCAAATCAAATTAGGCTGTTGCTGTATGTTATTCACTTTTCGTCGAATCACTACTAATATTTATCTTTAAAAGTATCTTCTATAATTCATCCATTTGATGATTTTACATCAAAAACATAAGATGAAATGAAATCAAATCAAATTTTCAAAACGATCGCTTAAGCGATATTGGGGTGTTACAGCATGTCAATCCACTTTTAGTCAAAACACTTAAAATATATTTGAGCGTTTAAAAGTATCTATAATTCATCAATTTCATAATTTGTCATAAAAAACGTTAGATGAAATAAAATAAAATAAAATCCTTAAGACGACAACTTAAGCGATATTAGGGTGTTACAGCATGTCTTTCACTTTTCGCCGAATCACTACAAATTAATACCCTTAAAAGTATCTATAATTCAAGGTCTCAGCTTTTCACTCCGTTCAGAGCACAAATTTGGTAACTTATGTGTTACTAGCTACTGATTCATTTGATAATTTTATTTCAAAAACTTAAGATGAAATTAAATTAAATCAATCCGTCAAAACGATCGATTTAGCGGTCTCCAAAATCAGGATATTGTAGCATTCCATCCACTTTCCGTCGAGTCACCAGGAAATATATATTTCAACAGCATCTATAATTCAGCGTCTGATTCGAAAATTGTTAAGTTCATTCTGAAAAACAGAGTTTTCTTCAAGATCGACCACCAGTTTGAGGGGAATTTGACGAAGACGTAAAGGGTGTAGAAAAACATGTTTAAGAAGCACAGGGAGAAAAACAGTTTGACCTTTTCTTATATTTCTCTTTGATGGGCCCTTATAGCTTCATCGTTGTTCATTTTGGATGGGTGAGAACTTCAAGTAACAACGATTAAGAGCAAGTTGGAATCGGGGTTGATTTTGGACCCCACCAATGCACTTAAGGGTTGATTATGAGCAATGCACACTCAGTTACACAGAACACTTTATGTAAAGTTTTATTGATTATTTCAACTATCACTCTGGATCGATCTGAAAAGAAAAAAAAAACGTGGGTAAGTTTTTTGAAATGACAGCTTTAATTTACATTTTTGACATCACAACATAGATGAAGAAGAATTTGAAATCATTAATTGATTTGGCAGTCACTTTTTGGTAAAATCTACGCATTTAAAATTTAAGTTTTACTTAGTTAATTACCACTTTTTCATAAAATCTACTTTGACATGTGTTTCGATGCATTCCGCAATACGGTGTTTTAAAATGATGTGGAAAAATATGGAGCTCTAGGTTTCGGAAATTTTCGGAACTTCTGGATATATTCATCAAATTCGTGACATAGTACATGTGAGTACAACAGCCATCTTTGTTGGAATAGTGAAAGAATTTTATTAAGCTACCATATTCTTCTTCATCTATATTGAGACCGCATGACTTCGTCATATATATATATATATATATATATATATATATATTTATATATATATATATATATATATATATATATATATATATATATATATATATATATATATATATATATATATATATATATATATATATATAAATATATATATACACATTTATATATATATATATATATATATATATATATATATATATATATATATATATATATATATATATATATATATATATATATATATATATATATATATATATATATATATATATATATATATATATATATATATATATATATATATATATATATATATATATATATATATATATATATATATATATATATGTATATATGTATATATATATATATATATATATATATATATATATATATATATATATATATATATATATATATATATATATATATATATATATATATAAATATATATATATATATATATATATATATATATATATATATATATATATATATATATATATATATATATATATATATATATATATATAAGGAAAGTGGTAAATTAAATAACAGGTAAATTAGGAAATAAAGGTAGTTTGGGGGAGTTCACGGAACAATGCCCCTTATGGCGAAGGCCCTAATATTAATATTCCGTATAAAATTATTCGCAGAGCATAGCGTTTCCTGAATATGTATGACCTCAAATTTGTTCCGAGATATCTGGTTTTTCAAACGAACCCTTAAAACTAACTAACTAACCATCACGCCGCTTTCCGCAGGAGTAGGCAGAGAGAATAGAACGCCACACCAATCTGTCATTGCAAATATCCTTCACCTCTTCCACATCAATGCGTCTCCTCATACCCCAGACCTGACCACGCATATGTATTTGAAATCCTTGAACATGCCAACTTTTTCCAGGGCTTTTTATGCTCTTATTGGTTACTTACTACATTCGCCTCATAATATAGTAAGCGATCAACATTACATTTCGTCAATTTAATGCCGTGCCTTATGCACCAGTAAAAGAAGAGAAACATACATATATTTTTATGAATAACATGAAAAACTCCTATAATTGGAAATAATCCAGATTTGTGAACAAGTATTTGGACACACATTAAAAATGTTGTAAGAGAAATATATGTTACAAAGATACAACATAATTTTTGTTCCGTTAAGTATTTGAATTGTTTTAATTTTCGATAAGTTTGTCAATATTTGATCAATTCGCCAATTCGGTCGACTCATCCAATTCGGCCAATTTAGCCAATTTAGTTGATTCGATCAATTTATTCAATTCGGTCAATTCGGTTATTTTGGTCAATTCGGTCAATTCGGTCAGTTCGGTCAATTCGATCAATTCGGTCAATTCGGTCAATTCGGTCCAATTGGTCAATTCGATTAATTCGGTCGATTCGGTCAGTTCGGTCCAATTGGTCAGTTCGGTCAGTTCGATCCAATTGATCAATTCAGTCCATTTGGTCGATTCGGCCAATTCGGCCAATTGGTCAATTCGTTCAATCTGGAAAATTATGATAAAAGAGACCATTAATGAAAATTACTTCAGATTTTTTATCTTTCAGCTGGTTTGAGCTATCACGGACGAAATTTGATTTATTTGGGTGAAATCGTCTGGAAATAATCTACTAAATTCAGGATTTCTTTTTACAAACTTGGCCACTGCTAAAGAAAGTTGGATAACTGAAGGTTAAAGGTCATTCGCCCTATATATAATATAAACACGTGTTGGTTTGTACAGTGACGTGCATAGAATTTAAATGTTGTTTAAATTTTGTTGATTTTAAACATATTCGTTAACAAATAATGTATATTTTATGAACTTATAATACGCTCCCACAAGAAATATTATGCTCAGTTGGAAATAAATTCAAAATGCACACAAAAGAATGGCTCCTAAAAATTGGAAGATCCCAGCTGGAGCAGCAAACAAAAGTTTGTGTGTAATTAATCTATGTGTCAGTGTTTTATAATTATATAAAACTATTTTCTAATTTTATAATATTACTCCTTTAGATTTTACTTTTCTTTTAGTTCAACTCTCTATTTGCTTTCATTTTATAATTATTATTTCATATTATTTCAGTCTTACCACTTTTATATTATCATTAAAAATATATTAAGCTGTATTATAAAAAGAATAAGCATACCCTGCCTACCTCAGAACAGGTATCTCCAAATACCTAGTGAGGATAGACAGTGTCCAATAAAAAAAAAATAATAATAAATATATGTATATATATATAAATATGTATAACTTAAGTACAAAATTATATTAAATAATAAACGCTGTTCTGCAGCACTGAACCTGAACTTATTGTCTAATCAAACACAGATTTTATGAGTCTACTAAGTTGTATTTTTATATCAAAAAACACATAAAAATTAATATTGTACCTAGAATTGTATTGCTATATAAGGAGCGTCAGTCAATTTAATCTTTACATTCGTTTGAAAATGCCATAACTTGGTGAAAAAATTGTCACAATATCAATTTCAATGTGTTTTTTAACAACAAAATACAACTAAGTAGACTGAAAAATCTTTGTTTGATTAAACAATTGATACAAAAATTAAAATGGAGATCTACAAATTAAACGCCAAATCAATAAATATAAAATATAATTTTTAAAAGTAAAGTAGTCTCTTTTATTTTAATTTGAAATTAATTCCACGTCAATGCAAGGTTGTGCTCTTTGCACTATTGACTGGGTTAGTGTAAATAAGGTTTTGAAGAAAGCAAGGTAAGCAAGCATTTGTGATATGCTCGTATGAAACGCACGCCACTGCTCAGAAATCAACCACCAGCGGTGAGACCGGAAACGCCATATTTCTGGTGTATATATTATATTATGTACATATTTAATTAACATACTGGTATAAACAAAATAATTCTGGTATAATTTAGAACTGTTCCGGAATGCCGGAAGTCCAAGTTGTATAAATGTACACTGTGGAAGTAGACAAAGTACATACATATATATTATATATATATATATATATATATATATATATATATATATATATATATATATATATATATATATATATATATATATATATATATGTATATATATATATATATACATATATATATATATATATATATATATATATATATATATATATATATATATATATATATATATATATATATATACATATGTGAGGGTTGGAATAATCAACGTGTATGTATGACGTGATGCATAAATGTGGAGACTAAGATTGTTTGTAAATACAGATTAGTGTGGCGTTCTATTTTCTCTGCTGACGCCTACAGGAAATGGCGCAGTGGTTAGTTAGTTAGCTAATTGTGTTTTTATATATATTTTTAAATGTTTTCAATCATGGGTAGAACAGTGAATGTTGAAAGTAGTCACATAATATGACAAGTCGTGAACCCTGTGAATACCCAGACATCTATATTCTTCTTCATCTATGTTGAGATGTAAAAATATATATAATCCAGCATTCCATTCAGGGTTTTAATGATATTTAAATTAAAATTATTTTTATATCATCAAAAAACCCACGTATAAAAATAATTCAGGTTTATTAGTTTTACTGAGATTTTCTTTATTTTTATGGGCGCTTTTTATTCATTTAAATCGTTCTCATTAATTAAGAATATTTTATACGCCCGCAGTTGAAATAACACGAAAAAATGTTTAAAATCTCACATTACATACGGTGAATTCTCTTGAATTAAAAGAAAAAAGTTTTTCCAAGGTCTGTTACCAGAGTCCTTCATATAATTCATAATAAACTTTAATGAATTATAACAAAAAGTAATGTAAGATTCAAAGGTTAATAATACTTTAAACTAACGTTATTATAAATAAGTCATATATGTTTCAGCAGGCACCGTGGCGTAGTTGGGTAGACGCTCGACTGTGAAACTAGTGTCGTGGGTTCGATTCCCGCTAATTGTAAAATGAATACAAGAATAATTAATTTTAATTGGTCTGGGTGTTTGTGATGAATTTTTCATATTTACCTTCCCTTCTCTTACTATCCTACCTGCAGACAAGCGTAGTGTCATGGTCAGTACGCTTGGCTATACTAGAGATCCCGGGTTCGATTCCCAGGGGGGGGGTTAAATAAATTCAATTTCACTTAATATTTATTTCAAATTACCCTGAGGCTGGACTTGAAGACTGGTACCTGAAGCGGAGGGCTGATCAGCTTTCCTTCATGTGTTGACGATCAAATTAACACTGCTAATATGACGCATCCTTATGTACCATCGGTGTGGATAAGGGTTCGAAGAAGAAGAATTTATATTTACAAATAGATATTCAACTAACCCTCATCCGCACCCGATGGTGCATAGGGCACTGCATCGTCTTGACGCAGCGTTATCTCGATAGTTACTTACATGAAGGCAAAGGGTGTGTATATATATATGTATATATATATATATATATATATATATATATATATATATATATATATATATATATATATATATATATACATATATATATATATATATATATATATATATATATATATATATATATATATATATATATATATATATATATATATTTATATATATATATAAGTATATGTATATATATATATATATTTATATACAACATTTTGAGTGTGTCCAAATACTTGTTCATAAAATCTGGATTATCTCCAATTACAGGAGTTATTTTCTTATAATTTTTTGACATCTCATCAAAGATGAAGAAGAATATGGAAGTCTGGGCATTTGGACCTCACATACTAATATAAGAGTTTCTGCTTAGTAAAAGGCTTCTTTACATCTCACCAATAGATGTCTCTAGTGAAGTTCTAGTGATTCAAGAACAAGGTTTCTAAATTGGTTCATATATAAAGAACTTCCAAGAATTTGAGTAGTGTGGTTGTCAATGATGGGTAGAATTGGTGAATGTTACACGGGTGTAAAGTGATCACTTAAACCAGCCGATGACGGTCGTCAGCCCCGTAAATGCCCAGACTTCCATGTTCTTCTTCATCTTTGATGAGATGTCAAAAAATAATATATATATATATGGATATATGTACATATATAAAACACATATGTTTGCTCTTCATAATTGGTTACAAACGCTACCTTCCGACAATTCAAGCGTCATATGACTTCTCTTATAACATTGTACATACATACCTGTGTAAACCAATTTGAGTTTATACATCACGGCGGAGGTATCTTGACAAATCATTTATATAAACATAATTATGAGGTTCAAACCTCAGCTTCCAAATTACAACACGTTGATCCAGATGGAGCTTGTACAGGGTTAGTCATCTATTTGTAATTTGAATCGACTGTAAAATAACTAATATAAAATTAAACGACTTTGTTTTATGTTTTGAATAATGAAAGCATTACCTTTGTGGATCATATTGATATATTATTTTGAGAAATAAAAAGACTTTGTGTTTTGATCCACTCACATTTTTATTAACCAACTAGTTTCGAAACTTCGAAACTTTTTATTTCTCAAAATAATGTAACTTTGTTTTAACCACTTTTTTTATAATAAGTATACTTTAACCTACCAGTTTTGACAAGAACCTTATCATCTCAGGGTTTATTAAATTCTAAAACATAAAAATACTCATAAAACTAAATCCAAAATTAGGTACGGTTTTTAGTAAGGGAATGTAATTAATTATGAGTACTTTAATGTTTTAGTAATAATAGTCCGCCTCCGCAGTGTAATGGTCAGCACGCTCGGCTACCGTTCTGGAGGTCCCGGATTCAATTCCCAGGGGGGTCAAATAAATGTAAGTGATTTTTTCACTGTAAGATTTATTCAATATTACCCTGGACTGGTACCTGAAGCGGAGGGCTGATCACCTTTCTTTCATATGTAAACGATCAAGATAACACTGCGTTTATATGAAGCAGTGCCCTATGCACCATTGGGGTGCGGATAAGGGTATTATTTTATATTTTGATGTTTTAGAATTTAATGAACCCTGATGATGCCAAGATTCTTGTTGAAACCGGTAGGTTAAAGTGTACTTATAATAAATAAAAAAGTGGTTAAAACAGAGTTGTTTAATTTGATAAAGTTCATAAAATGTGCCACAAAGTATTTGCGAAAAACATTCAAGAAAAAAAAATTACTAACTAACTAACCACCATGCTGCTTTTCTGCATTAGTGGGCAAAGAGAATAGAACGCCACACTACTCTGTCATTGCAATCATTCTTTGCCACATACATACCAGTAAATTTTTTTGACTATTTATCCGACCTTCAAATATTTAAAATACCTTTTTTTTGTCTCTTTTTATCTCTTTTCCAA
>NW_028281454.1:0-17500 GCF_059751285.1 Brachycentrus maculatus
TTCAGAGAATGCGAGTTATTTTGTTCAGTATTCATCAGTATTCATCCGGGTGTCGTGCGGTGCGCATGCGTCGATAAGAGCGGCAATCTCATTGTGTTTCGAATGCATTTATATTCCGACAATCGAAAGTCGTGCATTATGTTTAAATGATAAAAGGTGCAATCTGTGCGCGTGCTGAATTCACAAACCACTAAAGGATTATTTGACAAAGGACAAATTATAGAAAAGTGCAGTGTGAATAAAAATACTTGAAGATTACTTGGAAAAAAATCGGTGAGTACCATTTTGCTATATCAACACAAACATTGTATATTTTCAAGAAATATTTAATAAAAAAGTAAAATTATGTCTTGTAATTTAATAATTTATACCTACTGTATTTTTGGCATCTCAACATAGATTATATTTCTTTCTTCTCATATTTTTCTTAAAATGAAGTCTGGGTATTAAGGGTAGTTCGTTAGGAAAAAATGCTCATCTAGAAAACATTTAAAAAATATCCATTGCATTTTCAGTGAATACCATTTTACTTTTTATAACAACTACATTGTATTTTTTTTTAATAAAAAAAAATTAACCCGAAAAAATCACTTTTTGTATAATAATTTTCATTCAAGAAATAGCGTACCCTAAAAAGCACTTTTATCATGTGGCACTTAATCCTATTTTTCATCAACAAATTTCATTATTGAGACATATTTTAACTATGACAGAAATTAACTTAAACTGCCCTGTAGCGAGTAAATATTAAGTTAAAAATATGCCGCTTTTGCTGGGATATAGTGCATTTTCTGGACATTCCGAAAACATGCACAACTGAAAATTGACGATTTTATATCTATGACATTGTTGAAAGGAGTGAGCGATATGCACCTAAATAGAACTATTTTCACATAAATGTATTCACTATACTACTTGTATCTTTTTAATAAAAAATCAAATGAAAAATGATTTTAGCTTTTGAATTGTCAAAATATATCTAGAAACCAATATGCCCTGAATATAATAATATGGAAAATCAATTTATGCAATAGTTTAACATGGCCAGTTCCGTGGTGTAATGGTTAAGGCATTTTTCTACCGTTCTGGAGGTCCCGGGCTCGAATCTCACCATTTTTAAATATTTTTTTTATTAACACAATTGTATACATTTATTTTTAATTAATGTTTTACTTAGTAAATACCACTATTTCTTAAAATCTACTGTGACACGTGTTTCGATCCATTCCGCATCATTTTCAATCACCGTATTTGAAGCTAATTGCAAATTTAGGACGGGGACGTTGAAAGTTGAAGAGGGGGTAGTAGCTGTTTCTCATTATAATGTATTTAATTTTTTTATATTTCTCGACAATGGAAACATATACAATAGGGGACATTTATTCAAAAAACAATTTTAAGCACAATTTAAAAAAGCAGAGATTGCAGAGACCCACCAAGCCACCTTGTATGTCTTGTCGGTGAAGTTCTTTTTGCAAAGCTACATTTTTTATTGTTTTTAACCATTTTAACCTAATAAAAACACAAAAATAGAAAAAAAAAGAAAAATAAATTCAAGAGATTTTTTAACGATCAAACTACATAACTAACCACGACGCCGCTTCTCCGCAGGGGTAGGCAGAGAAAATAGAAAACCATACCACACTCGCTTTGCAAACATTATTCGCCACTTATACATTCATGCGTGTCCTCATAAATACTTGCCTAATAATATACTAAAATATATAAATAATTTGGCCACTAGTTTACGTCTAAAATAAATTTGAATAAGACATCAAACATCAGTTGATCTGGTTTGATTTAGACGCACATGGAGGCATGCAACATAAATATTCATGAGCAATCGCTAACACTTATATTCCTCAAGTACCTACATACATATCGACGTGCCCTACGTAAAGTGCTCTAACTACATTTTTGTCAATTTTGAGATATCGCTCACTCCTTTCAAGAACGTCATAAATCAAAAATCGTCAATTTTCAGTTGTGCATGTTTTCGGAATGCCCAGAAAATGTACTATTATATTCCAGCAAAAGAGGCATGTTTTTAACTTAATATTTATCCGCTACAGGGCTGAAATTGTTGTTATTGCATTTTGAAGAAAATGTATTGTTCAATTATGTTTTTAAATATACTAAATATTTCTCAAATGGAGAAAAAACCTTCAGGTTTTACCTAAAAAGATCTGATGCACAGTAATAAGGTCAATAAGTGGCTTGATATTTATTTTTAATACATTGTATTATATTAATAAACTTTAAAAACGTTCTCCTGAAATATCAAGTTTTTTGATTAATGACGTTCTTGAAAGGAGTGAGCGATATTTGGTGTATGTTATCAACTGACCGTTATCTACAAATATAAACAAACAAAAAAATATGCAAAATAAATTACGCCTAGTTTTCAGGCGTAAAAGACGCTACCTACATCGAATTTTCAAAATGAACTGAACTCCTAAAATGCTAACTGCTTAATTTTGACAAAGCATAAAGTTTTATAACGATTTAATACATTATTTTATCGTGTTTTTGTATGAATAATACTAGTTTAGAATTTCAGATAAAACCGCTAATTAATAAAAAAGAATACGTTGAAAAAATATTATAAGCTCTCTTCTGTAATGTAACAGATTCGCAGATAGAGTACTTTACGTAGGGGCCGTCGATATATTCATTACATAATTGCGTATTTCTCTTGGTCACAAACTTGTTTTAGCTCATATGTTTAGCGTAAAAACCCAGATAGTAAAGAACCGATACATTCGGATAATTTTCTTATTAATACGTACCGAGAGTTCTTGTATGAATCACTAACAATTCGTTGAAATTTCAACAGATCCCAACCGTTTTCTCAGATTCACCGTTTTACGAGATCAGAAAACGGTCTAAGTAGAATCAAGGGAATTCTCATAAGAGCAAATACAGATAATTTTATTTTAAACACATTACATACATAAATCACATATCGCTCGCTCCTTTCAACAACGTCATATATCAAAAAACTTAATTTTTCAGTAAATCGTTTTTAAAGTTTAAAAATATAATAAAATGTATTAAAAATGAATATGAAGCCACTAATTGAACTTTTTACTGTGTAACAGATATTTTTAGGTAAAACCTGAATGTTTTTTCTCCATTTGAAAAATATTTAGCATATTTAAAAAAATTATTAAATAATTTGTTTTTCAAAATGCAAAAACAACACTTTCTGCCCTGTAGCGGGTAAATATTAAGTAAAAAATATGCCGCTTTTGCTGGGATATAGTACATTTTCTGGGTATTCCAAAAACACGCACAACTGAAAATTAAAGATTTTTGATATATGGCGTTGTTGAAATAAGTGAGCGATATACTAGTGTACGCAAAGTGTGTGCCGCGGCAAACTGGTGTGCCGTGGTGATTAGTTGGTGTGCCGAGGAAAAAAGTCTAGTTTTGCGAAAATAACACAATTGCTCCAAATTTTGATTGCCTGTGCTCAGTTAAGTGGGCTTACATTTCTCATTAAGCACAATATGCTAAATATTTTACCATAATGTAGTAAATGTGCACCTCTGAAATTTCTTAATTCGTCAGGTGTACCTTGAATAGAAAAAGTTTGCGGAACACTGACCTAGATCAGTTGAAAACAATTGTTTAATAATGAAAACATTAATAGGTATTTTTTCCATAGTTACCTATTTGTATTTTTAAAACACTAGTTAAATCTGTTTAAATCAAACTTTTAACAGATTTGTAGAATACTGTCATAAACAATTATCAGAATAAATAGTACGATAAACCCATTGACTTTAACGCGATGATATAATCTAGACAGTAGTATAACATAGTTATCAGTAAATAAACATTTATATAATCTAACTTCACAAATAAAAAATATAAGAGATGCCTAGATTATATGAAAGCGTTTGAGTCAATGAGTTTATCTTCTTCCTGGTTCCATACCAACTTATCGTCTTTGCAGACTGTTAGGGACAGCTTTTTTCGTCCTCAGGTTGTAGGTCCTTCTATCATATACATCATGGGTCGGCAACCTTTTGTTGTAAAAGGGCCAAATATTTTTCATGGGGATCAGTGCGGGCCGCACTTGCAGTAGGTATACATACAATATTTATGTACAAATATTTTAGTTTTAAAAATAAAACGCTAAGTGTATATTTTAACGACATTTATTGTATTTAATAAAATCAATGAGATTCCCTTCGCTCCCTTTCTCGCCTCCTTTCACTCGATTGTGTATAATATCGTCCGTCATGTGCGTTGCGGCGAGAATCTCGCGGGCCGCACCAAGATGTCTCGCGGGCCGCATGCGGCCCGCGGGCCGCAGGTTGCCGACCCATGATATACATAGTCTTCTAGGTCATGCCTTCGAATCGTGTATCTTTCTGTAGTATCCAAGAATTTTTTGGTCGTCCTCTGGATGTCTTTCGAGAAAGATCCATGGCGATCGCCTGGTTTACAATATGTTCAGGTTCTCTAAGTCCTATGTTCCCATACCATCTCAATCGCCTTTCCTCTACCATACTTTTGATATCCACAAATGCGTGAACTCTTTATTTTGTCTCTAAGGGACACTTTAGCTACCGAAATTTATAGGTTTATGGCTTGTCTACCGTTTGTTATTATTAATTTCACTCGATCATATTTTTTATACGTTGTTATATTGAAAAATATAATGACCTGGTGAATATTATTTCTTTGATAAGAATCAGAATTCGACGAGAGCGAGGAAATAACAATAAATTTGAATAATTTATAAAGCACCATTTTCGTAAAATGCTACCCGTCTGCTGGCACTTATATAGATTTTATTTCAAAACGTGTGATGACTATATTGTATTATGTATACGACTGTACGGTCAACTGCTGTCTACATCAACGGTTTCCACACTTTATGCTACCACACCTCCCTTAAAAAAATACGCACATTATTTCCTACTTTTTTATTTTTGAAATACTATTATAGACGCGGTTCAAATAAAAATAACTTTATTTTATAAAATAAAAATTAAATTTTATATAATACAGTTAACAGAACAATAGCAAAGTTTTGCATGTTAGAGCAAAAACATACCAAATATGCACATTTACCTACATTTAAACGTTTATTTTTATATTAAAATACCAACCAATCTAACGCATCAACATTTAACTTGACGGATGTTGCTGTTTACTGGCACAAAGATTTTCAAATCTTTTTGGAATTTATGTATATACATGCATACATACAAACATAGGAATTAAATATATAAAAATAAAAGAAAAACGAAAATAAGCTGATGCACTGAAATAAATACTGATACGTAACAAAGTTTTATTTTTTTTGTAGAAATTATGGTATGACATTTTTTATGTTTTTGGCGCCTCCACTGGCAATAGTCCGTGCTTCCTAGTTTGGAAACCGCTGGTCTATATACTTAAATAAAACTAATGACTTTTAGACTATCGATTCGGCGCCCGAAAACGGTCAAAGACGATCAAAAACAGTCGAATCAGGCAAAAAAATGCGGAATGCTTCAGAAACATAATTTTATTCCATTGAATGCCAAATAAATGCAAAATATTGTGGTTTCAATGAGTAAAGTATGAATAATATCTAGAAACGGCATTTTTCTTGTGTGGTTAGTTATTAAATTCAATAAAATGATAACGTAGTATAAAAATATGCTAATGAACGTTTTATCATCAGCTAATAACGTAATATAAAAATGTGTTATAACATTTGAGTGTGTCCAAATACTTCTTCACAAATCTGGATTATCTCCAATAAGAAGTTATTTTTTGACATAGTAAAAGCTTTCCTCATCCCAACATAGATGGCTATTGTGAACTCGCTTATACTTTGTTATGAATTCGATCAATATACAAATCTAGAAGTTAAAAAAAAATAGCAGTGTGGTTGTCGAAGAACACGTGGAATAATTTTTATATTAATTATTAAATCAAACACAGATATTTTGAGTCTACTAAGTTGTATTTTATTGTTAAAAACACATAAAAATTAATATTGTGACATTGTTTCGCCTAGTTATGGCATTTTCAAACGAATTTGAAGATTAAATGGACTATTCCTTAAATAGCTATGAAATTCTAGGTACTTAAGTAATAGTTTGAAAATGTTCAGTAATAATTTACGTAGAATAATTATTGGTTTATACATATATATGAATACTGCAGTATTTCAAGCTATTTCGCTCATTCCTTTCAAGAACGTCATAAATCAAAAATCGTCAATTTTCAGTTGTGCGTGTTTTTGGAATGCCCAGAAAATGTACCATATCCCAGCAAAAGAGGCATATTTTTAACTTAATATTTACCCACTCAGGGCAGAAAATGTTGTTTTTGCATTTTGAAGAAAAGGTATTGTTTAATATATATTTTTTAACTAAATATTTTTCAAATGGAGAAAAAACCTTCAGGTTTTACCTTAAAAGATCTGTTTCACAGTTAAAAGTTCAAAAGTGGCTTGATATTTATTTTTAATACATTGTGTTATATTTTTAAACTTTAAAAACGATCTCCCAAAAAATCAAGTTTTTTTTATATACTTTATATGACGTTGTTGAAAGGAGTGAGCGATATGAGTTCTGCAGTATTTCAAACTATTTGTGAACACGGATTTGGACACCCAAAATGTTGTGAAATACGGCTTTCGTTGGTTTTCGCTCGGCGAAGGTCAAAGACATAAAAATGGCGCTGATCGCATCCGATGTATCATTACCAAGAGCACGCAAATTGATGCTTTTAGACGTTATTAATGTCCTATATCCTCCTTTCTCGGAATGCCGAACTTCTGAAGCGTGTTGGTGTTCTGATACGAAAAAAATATTGCGAAAGCATATATAAAGTCAAAATTTATACGGCCATTTTTGGATCTCTTGCTATAAATTTTATGGTAATTATTAGCTTCCCTAATTTGTACCAATTTTTTTTTGTGTCACCAAGTTTTGTATTTTTTATTACTTGAACTTATTTTTTCTTTTTCCATTATTTTTATTTTTATTATATATCATTTTATATATATATTTTTTTTTAATTCATATTTTTTGTAATGACGTAACTAAATAAATAAATACATTTCATCACTAGCTGTACAAGCTTTGCTATGGCTACTATTATACTTATTCGAGTTTTTTTTTAATTTCCTTTATTGTTTTTGTACCCTGCTTATAAATATAAGGTGAATTTACAGACTAGAGTGTTTTTATATATAATTTATATTTGAAAAAATAACTTTGTGATTTTCCATTTTATAATTAAAATGAAACTTTATTTATTGTATCGGTATTCACTTTGTGATAAGACATTATAAAAATTGCAAAAGAAAAACACTTGTTTTTTACCACTCGAGTTCATTTTATGACGACTAGTTTCAGAAGCTATGCTTCTATCTTTAGGTCTAAGTGAAAAATGTAAATGTTTACATTTAGACCTAAAGATGGAAGCATTGCTTCTGAAACAAGTCGTCATTAAATAAACTCAAGTGGCAAAAAACAATGTTTTTTTTTTACAAAATTTAACTTTGTCTTAAAATCACTGTGAATATTTTATTATAACTTAATTATAATTTCTACCGGTTTCGAAGCAAACCGCTTCTTTTTCAAGACTGATTAACACTAAAACACCATCTACTTAACAAAATTCAAAATATTATGGACGCCAGGCAAAAGAGCTTGGGTAGATGTGGCTTTATTTTTTTTGCTATTTTTTTTTACATTTTAATTTTTTGAAACGCTTAGATATATTTTTTTAAACCTACAACAAATGCGGTGTCATCCTTTTAATTCTAACAAAATGTTTGAAGAATTAAACGTCATTATTTTACGTTATAATAATACCATAAATCACTCTGTAACGGTCAATATTTTATCTTTCGTCTTTAACCTTTAGTCGATGTCACATTACATCATCATAAATCAATTTCCGATACATAAAACGACATGGGATATTATATTTCTAATGTTGTCACTTGAAAGTTTCCTTATCAGTACAGGGATTAAATCCTGAATTTGTTGACATATATATTTATCTTGCATTTAAAATATTTATTTGCTCTACAACAATAAAATGTATGGTTATGTTATAATTTTAACGTTCATAACCAATGTAAGGGGTAAATATAACTTTTCTTGAATGTTTTTCGCAGATACTTTGTGGCACATTTTATAAACTTTATAAAATTGAACAACTTTGTTTTAACCACTTTTTTATTGGAACTTGAAACGTAGAAGCGGCGTGATGTTTAATTAGTTAGTTGGTTAGTTTGAATTGTTTTAATGTAAATATTCTTAAATATGCATTTTCCATTCATAAAAGAAAACAGGAAACTTTGTTACATAAGGCGACATCTCTATATCGTTTTTCAACTCTCCTGAAAAAAACATTATTTTTTGTGTTGATACTCTTTTAATCTCTTTCTAACCCTTATACACACCCCAATGGTGCATAGGGCACTGCATCATATAAACCCAAAGTTATCTTAATCGTTAACACATAAAGGAAAGGTGATCAGCCCTCCGCTTCAGGTTACAGTCCAGGGTAATATTCAATAAATATAAGAGTGAAAAAATCACTTATATTTATTTGTCCCCACTGGGAATCGAACCTGGGACCTCCAGAATGGTAGCCGAGCGTGCTGTCCATTACGCTACGGAGGCGGACAATTTTAACATGTTATGTAAAAAATTATATGGAGTTCTACAAATTTAACGCCAAAAATATGAAAACATTATATTTTACTTAACGCCCATTTTTCGATAAATCACAACTTAATCTTCTTTTGAAGTAATTGAACGTTTTTTCTTACAACTCCATTTTTTATTTAAAAAAATAAGTTTTTCTTCATAATCAATAGGTAGGTACGCATATAGTTTTGAAAAGACAAGTGTTATTAAAAGGTAAGGAGTAAAAAAAAATAAAAAATATATATATATATAAATGTATATATATATATATATATATATATATATATATATATATATATATATATATATATATATATATATATATATATATATATATATTTATTTATATATATATATATATATATATATATATATATATATATATATATATATATATATATATATATATATATATATATATATATATATATATATATATATATATATATATATATATTTATATATATATATATATATATATATATATATATATATATATATATATATATATATATATATATATATATATATATTTATATATATATATATATATATATATAAATATATATATATATATTATATATATATATATATATATATATATATATATATATAAATATATATATATATATATATATATATATATATATATATATATATATATATATATATATATATATATATATATATATATATATATATATATATATATATATATATATATATATATATATATATATATATATATATATATATATATATATATATATATATATATATATATGGCACTCTATACTACTTCAAAAACGTTCGTCATCCCTGCCTAGAGCGTTCTGCTTTGGATCCCATTGATCTAATTAATTAAATTATTATTCTCCTTATATAGAGAGCGCATTAGAGACCCAATTATTTATCAGTTCGTATATTTTATTAGTAACACAATTAATTTTCATGTGTGACACTTTCCTATCGAATGCATTTTATGCCCGACTGAATTTATTGAATTCAACTAACGATTGATCGTTGACACATTTTTTTATTGAAACTATGACACTTATATGATTATTCACGACATATTGAGTTCAAGTTATTTAAAATATAGTCCAGTATAGGCACTTAATTATTTCCAACATACTTCTATATTTTCATTTAATATGGTTACAAAAGTTTTTTTTATTTATTATAATCAGTTTTCTAGACATATTATTTATTGATTTTAATAAATTTTATGGACATATAATTTTTGGACATCTCATCAAAGATGCAGAAGAATATGGAAATCTGGGCATTTACGGTGCTGACGACCATCATAGGCTGGTTTAAGTGATATTATTTTTTTGATGATATTTTTTTTATTTTAATCAATTTTCTAGACATATTATTTTTCAATTTTAATCTATTTTCTAGACATTATTTTTTGATTTTAATCAATTTTCTAGACATATTATTTTTTTTATATTCATCACTTCTCTAGGCATATTATTATTTGATTTTAATAAAAATTCTAGACATATTATTTTTGGACATCTCATCAAAGATGCAGAAGAATATGGAAGTCTGGGCATTTACGGTGCTGACGACCGTCATAGGCTGGTTTAAGTGATAACTTTACACCATGTAACATCATCTTTCTTCATCTCATATTTGATGAGATGTCAAAATAATAATATGAAAAATAACTCCAATAATTGGAGATAATCGAGATTTGTGAACAAGTAACACACTCAAAATGTTGTAAGACCACTTCTTTGATTTTATTAATGTAAACAAGACTAGTTTCGAGAACTACCATACAGATGTTCGAGTAAATAAAATATTAAATGAAATTATAACCGTTTATTTTTAAAAATCTGTGGTTAATATTATAACATACATGTTTTATGTCGATGGTAATATAATATCGGTTCATAAATGATATTTTATTCCTAGAACTTGCCTTGAATCATTACTTTCACATTCAACGATTGTTTTAAATAAATTTAACCTTGTTGTGAAATACTTGTATTTGACAACTAAAAATACACATTTCTACATAAAAAATGGAGATAATCCAGATCTGTAAACAAGTATTTGAACACACAATTAAAAATGCTATACAAATTATCTAAAATTATTATTATTTTATTATTATTGCCCCTTATTTGGAGTACGTGTGTGTGTGAGACAGAGAGAGAGTCAATACATCAGCTTTCTTTTCCATGAAACAAATATATTATGTACACAGATAAAGTTACGGGTTAAAAGAATGGAGTGTTTGAATACACGTAAATGGTCACACGTAACCGAATACTTTAAGTATTTTGTTAGGATTCTAGGATTAAGATGAGATCTCTGGACGCTTTCTTTCTGAACTCCAGGGGCTTTAAACTTTAAAAAAAAAAATTATTAGTCCCAACGCTGATATTTTATTTTTAAAAAATAAGACAATTAAGGTCGTGTTATTGCAGTAACATAGTTTTGGGAAAAAATTACAAACTACACTTTGCGGATGATGTTTGTGAGGTTTTCCTTCGACGAAGGCTTTAGTTTATTTATTTTGATTGCCACAAGTTCTAAATAGAGGATTTTTTCTGTATAATCCATATGGCCAATCCAGTGATGGAATTCCATGAAATTTTAATATTTTCTTTGACCAAAAAATTATTCAAAATATGTTGTATTTTTTAAATATGAACATTACAAATCACTTACATGAAGGCAAGGTCATCACTCTTGCGCTTCAGAGACCAGGCCAGGGTAATTAATAAATATTATCGTTTTAATGTCACTAAAAAAAAATCTGGGGAATCGAACCCGAGGCCTCCAGCACGGTAAACACGCTAACCATTACAAAGAAGAGGCGGACAAAATCCTTCATGCCGTACTTTAATATCCTCCAGAACCCATCCATGATAAGGGTAGACACTAATATAGAAATCAAATCTACCTTAAATTTTAGACCACAAAAAATTGCGCTAAAAAGAGTCATTTATTTTAATTATTAAAATAATATTTGAAAACCCCTGGCCACTTCATCTGGCAACCCGGCCGTGGAGCAAACGGGAAAAAGTGTTTAAAAAGGTACTTGGTTGATTAGGGTAAACCCATTACACGCCGCAGCCGAATATGTAATACAGCCATTATTCAAATCTAACGGTACGTCGCACCTAAGGGGTTAATTGGTGTCACTTTGACGTATGGTCACCATTCTGGAACCTTATCTAATTTGTCAAATGTACCAGAGAAGCCATTCAAACAATTGTCCTAGAAACACACAGAATAGAGTGAAAGGTACAGTGTACATACTAAAAGCGCTTCGTAGGAACATGTTACGAGCGTTTTCACGAAGACATATAGCTTACTCCTTTCAACAACGTCATATATCAAAAATCATCAATTTTCAGTTGTGCATGTTTTCGGAATGCCAAGAAAATGAACTATATCCCAGCAAAAGCGGCATATTTTTAACCTAAATATTTACCCGCTACAGGGCAGAAAGTGTTGTTTTTGCATTTTGAAGAAAAGGTATTGTTTAATTTTTTTTTTTAAATACCCACTAAATATTTTTCAAATGAACAAACTTTCAGATTTTACCTAAAAAGATTTGTTGCACAGTAAAAAGTTTAATAAGTGGCTTGATATTTATTTTTAATACATTTTATTATAATTTTGAACTGTAAAAACGATCTCCTTAAAAATTGGCGTTTTTTGATATATGACGTTGTTGAAAGGAGTTAGCGATATTTTAAGGCCATGAATTCATTAAGTTGCAACTTTATTTTCTATAAATACAGGTAATATTTTACGTCAATGATTTTTTTCTCAAAACTTAGTTTTTGCATTGAAAAAACAACTTTTCTTCGATATCGTCATATGGATTTGAAAAGAAAATAGTGATTGAAAGGTAATGAGTGAAAAAATATATAAAAATATCATTTTTATACATATTATTAAAAAATATATATATCTGATAAACACTCGTTAAAAAATCGGGCGTGGACACACGTGTACCCTGACCGCGGCTGAACGGATTCTGGTTTGAATGTTTGAGACAAGCTCGAGATCTTAGCTTTAAGATGTGATAAATTATTACAACTTACAAAAATTTTGTATTAATAGTATGTATACATTTACAAAGACGTCCCACGAAAATCACCTTATGTTTTATTTGCTTTTAGAAAATGCTGTTGATTTCATCGTACAAAAATAAACTTAATTTTAAAATTAATAATCGTAACAAGTACAAAATTATCTTATAATTTTTTTTGGTTAAAAAAATATTTAATTTTGATGATTATCGGTATATAATCACTATTACAAAAAAAAAACATCACGCCGCTTCACCTCAAGGGTACTTTTCAGGTAGTTTTTTGTCAATACGAAAACGGTGTTTTTACAACAAAAAAATACAATTAGGTGCCTCGAATGTTACCTGGTTTTAAAGAAAACTAAGTTGCGATTTATCGTACAAAAACTTGTTTTTCTTTTAAATGTAAAATGGTGTTTTAAGGGAAAAATTCAATCACGTCAAATGATACCTGGGTTCTGAGAAAATTAAGTTGCAATTTTATCGTACTTTGGACCTTGACATATGTAATAATACCTCTACAGTGAAATTACGTCAGGAAACGTCTTATTAAATCACAAATAATTAAAAATGTCGCAGAAGTTCTATTCACGCCTAAGGAAACAACCGCAGTTCTGATTTCCACTAATAAATAAAGAATCAACCAGCGGATACGATAACGTATTTGAAACCGCAAGATAAATATTTAATTCAGTAACATCGCGCTAAATAAACTCGACAGTTTTTTTTCTATCCAAAATAAACACAATGATTTCATCACGAATTCTAAATACAGCTTCGTCTTATGACACTAATGCGTTAAAACTTGAAATGAAACATACACAAATTCGAAGTATACGAAGAAGAAACTAATCCTATGAAAACATGGAATGAGATATGCCAAAAACATACGAGGAAGAGCGCTGCTGCTTCTTTTAATTCTGTAATACCACTTACTGGGTTTGATTTCATTACACACGACTAGTTTTAAAAACTACAGTTGTATTCGAAACTAGTCGTCTGTAATGAAATAAAACTCAATTATAGCCTCCTGCTCCATCTCTAACAATCCATCTCTTCGGTGGTTTGCCCGGAAATAGTCTATCTTGGGGTTGGCCGTCCAGTGCAATGTGGGGGAGTCTAGATGGTTCCATTCTCCTCCCATGCGCATACCATTGTATCTTCGTTGTCTTCCGCACCTAATGACATCTTCGGTCTCGCATATTTCTTTTATCCTGGTAGTCCTTACTCTCGTAGACTCTTGATTTTTGTGATTCATCAGCCACATTGAAATAAATTTATTAAAATACATAAAATACAATTTGTATTGTCAGTTTTTTATTCAATTCTGATATTCATTTAAATAAAAAAAAAATTATCGAGATTTCCTTGATTTATGTATTAGCATATGTTTCGCTGTGTATTTTATAAAAATGATTATTTGTGCTTAATATAACAGGCGATATTTTGGTATCGAATATGATGTAATCTGTTGCAAACTGAGTCTTTCGCGCGAAGTGAAGAGGAGGAACCTTGCTCATAACTCAAAACTGATGACATATAAATATACTTTAAAAACTTGAACCGGTTTTTTCTGTTCACACAAAATCCAAACATCCACTGCTCTTGATAGTAATCTACGCTCAGATTCATTGGGTGTTCGCCAACGTGAATCATTATTCGTATAACTAAGCACTTAGCATGAGGCAGAACACAATTATTTCGCCAATCGAACGGTTTCGGGGCCCATTTTCACATTCGCGTAAACGACGTTACACGAATCTGTAAACACAGACAAAATTCATGACGCTTGCGTCGGTGGTGGTATTTTGACACGACTATGAAGGCGTTTATTCTGAGCTAGTTTTATTCTTCTCCCTCTTTCTCTTCATAACTCTTGTCGAAGCAATTACTCTTCTCCAGTTATCCCTCGACTGCGCTGCACGTAGCGCTCTAACCACCGATGTGCCTGCTGCTGTCTTAAGTTGATTTGTCCATCGAGTGGGGATCTTCCTCTCCTCTTTTCCCCTCCAAGCTACCAATCACATCCAGTAATTCAAGGCTTCCTCGTTGCCACGTGCAACGTGTCCAAAAACCTGAAGAATACATAATGTATGCATTCTAGCACTCTTATTCTGGGTTATCGTGAACATTTTCAAGCAAAAAAACTAGAGATAAAACGAAAACGATCTGTTGACGAATGATTAACTGTAGTATGCATATACTAACGCTCCAAACTGCCATGTGTTGCGATTAGGGAACGTGCCAACACCATTCACACGAAAGTGTCCACCAATTTTTGCACCGCACTGTACCTTGACCTATTTCGTCTAGCGTCCGCGAATTTGGGCCCTGACTGTAATTTGTGTTGCAAATTATTATGATAATAACGACGTGCTTGATATTTCTGGCATGATAAGCTTTAGAGGCGTATATAAATTTGACGAAATTTCTTTTTATTTCTTTTTGTAATTGCCTAACGTCCGGGTGACTCTGAATTCCAGCTACGGCTTATGCAATACAGCTATACTATAATTACGCTTTATTTATAATTTCATGTAATTCTTGAGTGACGAATTGTGAACAAAAACACTCGTTACCTCGTCGAAGTTATCAATGAAGTTTTCATTAAAATGTCAAATCGTAATAATTGTGTTTTAATGACCTGATGATGGAACGATTTTCCGAAACCGGGAGTCATGATAACGAGTTTATAAAAGTGGTATTACATAAACGTGTAAAATGGATGATAAGGAGAGTGTTTTATTACCACACCATAAACTTATCAATGCTTTTAATATCCAAAATATATCAAAAGGTTTTAACATATATCTAGGATAATACTTATAAAGCCCCTGGGGTGCTCATTTTTTCATCTTCTTTCTTAAAAACGATAAAAGTTTCATCTCAAGTGAGACACCTTTAATATTGAGTCTCTCCCTTAAATAACAAGTATTTTTTTGGTTGGTTGGAAGATATTGCTTCTTAGTAATAAATCCTCCAATGTACATTTTTTCTATACATGAAGTTAAAATAAATAAATAAAACAAAAATATATCATCAGCATTCGTAACATTCTTAATATAAGTAAATATTGATCTCATATAGACAAACCCTGAGATGATTTTTAAAAATCAAAATATTTTATACCAGTCCCGTAAATGCCCAGACTTCCATATTCTTCTTCATCTATGTTGAGATGTCAGAAAATAATATGAGAAATATATTCCTTATTTCCCTCGACCAATATAGAATTATTAAAAAAAAAAACACTGATGGATTTTCATAGTATTTTTTTTTGACATCTCATCAAAGATGAAGAAGAATATGGAAGTCTGGGCATTTACGGGGCTGACGACCGTCACAGGCTGGTTTACGTGATCACTTTACACACGTGTAACATTCACCAATTCTACCCACTATTGACAACCACACTACTCAAATTCTTGGAAGTTCTATATATATGAACCAATTTAGAAACCTTGTTCTTGAATCACTAGAACTTCACTAGAGACATCTATTGGTGAGATGTAAAGAAGCTCTTTACTAAGCAGAAACTCTTATATTATGATGTATTTTTTTATCAAGTAAGTAAAAAGTTCAAACGGTTTTTTACTTAATTGTCATCTCTTTTTTTATTTATTTTACTTTTTTTATCTCCTTAGCTAACAAGATTCAGTTAAGGACTAATCTCCAGGAACTAAGTATGCAACGTATGTAACTTCGTTATTTTCACTGTGCAGTGTAGGTACCACCTTGGCAAATATGAAAAACAAATAAAAGCCCTGTTTAATTTATTTACTCGGAAATTCAAATCTCTTTGTAAGACATGCACAGTTTTATTGTGTTTATCTATACTGTGTAAACTTTGTAACTGTTGGTGAGGTAGGCACGATTTTCATCACAAAATATGAGTATATCAACTTTTAAAATTATTTTAAAAAATACACTTTTGGCCATTTGTTTAGGTCTGTTTAATACACGATTATAATTTAAAGTATTAACTTCAAATCCTTATCTGCACCCAATGGTGCATAGGGCACTGCTTCGTATAGAAGCAGTGTTACCTTGATCGTTAAATACACAAAGGAAAGGTGATCAGCGTTCCGCTTCAGGTACCAGTCCAGAGTCATATTAAATATCATATCAATAGTTTAGAGACTAGAAGGAATGTGTATTTGATTGCGCATTTTTATCGATTGTTGCGCGGTATGATCGATAATCCTGAAATTATCCGGAGCATTGGTCTGTATGTTCCCGATAGTTACCTAAGACAGCGTCGGCATAGATTGTTTCACATTCCTATACACAGGACCAACCTGCCGATGGTTATACCTGTAGGAAGAGCTACCGCTATGTTGAACAATATCACATTGGATATTGATCTGTTCCATGTGTCCGAAGGAGTTTTCCGAAGCGGGATTCTTCTACACCTTTAAGTCTTCTTGCTTACTTTTAATATATACGCCTTAAATATTGTTTGTTATGTATATATTATTTTTTTATTGAATAAATTGAGTAATTGAGTAAATAAATATTAGATTGAAAAATCACTAATATTTATTATGATCCTCTTGGGGATCGAACCCGAGACCTCCAGCATGGTAGCCTAGCGCGCTAACCAATACATTATGGAGGCGGACTAAAGTATTACACTATACTTAATTACACTTAAGTATAAAGGGGAATGTTAATCAATCTGTTAAACAACTAATGAAAACTGGCCATTTTTGTGAGATAGGATGCATGGAATCAGTTGGGATGTATCAGTATT
>NW_028281454.1:22500-79235 GCF_059751285.1 Brachycentrus maculatus
ATTTTTGTTCACAAAAATTGAAGAGGAGGATATTGGCAACATTTGGTTTCAACAGGACGGCGCTACGTGCCACACAGCCGAAGCTACACTCGATGTTTTGCGCCCTGTTTTAAAAAAAAAAAGTTATTTGGCGGACCCTTTATAACAAAATTTTCTGGATAAAAAAGTGGTCTTATACAAGCGTTTTATTTATGTTATACATTTTATTTGATTTAGCAATCAGTTGATTGCTAAATCAATTAATAATTTAAAAAAAAACTTAGAAATTTATCTATTTATTTTTTACATTTGTTATTGGATGCTGATGCCTTGATCACAATAAAGCTCTGAACGCTATGAAAAGACTTACTCTGGTTGACCAATGAAGCCTCCATGTCCCGCTTATCTCGGGACAGAAGTGATGTAACGTAACAATGCATTATATTCTTTGTAACCTGATGAATATCTACGCAAGAAAACAGTTAAACTAATACAAACAAACGAAACATATTATTATCAACGTGGTAACCTCTACTTATGCCAGTAATTTACAAAATTTTGATTCCATTGTTTACAGATTTGGCTTTTAATTTGTAGAACTCCATTTTAATTTATATATAAAATGTGACAATCAAACACTGACTTTTTGAGTCTACTAAACTCTATTATTATTTTATAACTAACTAACTAACTAACCATCACGCCGCTTCCCCGCAGGGGTAGGCAGAGAGAATCGAACGCCACACCACTGTCTTTGCAAACATTCTTTGCGTCTCCTCATGCATACCCGACGATTATTGCGACTCCTGACCCGGCCGCTTTCAAGTATTTGATATACCTGATTGTGCCAAGTTTTCCTCGGTCGTCCTCTGCTTCTTTTTCCAACTACATTCGCCCCATAAATTTTTTTAACCGTTCTTTCTTCACTCATACGCTCCACATGTCCAAACCATCTCAACACACCTTTCTTAATTTTATCGATAATGCTTATCTCAGCCTTACATTATATTATTACATTTTATTATTTTATTCTTTAAAAAAATATATAAAAATAAATTTGACATTTTAAAACGTATATAATAGTAAGATTTAGCTTATAATTTGACCAGTTAATTTATTTACAACATTTTGAGTGTTTCCAAATATTTGTTCACGAATTTGGATTATCTTCAATTAGGAGTTATTTTTTATATTATTTTTGACATCTCAACATTGGTCATCTATGTTGAGATATCAAAAAATAATATTAAAAATAAAATAAAAAAATATGTATATAACTCCTAATTGGAGATAATCCAGATTTGTGGACAAGTATTTGGACATACTAAAATGGTGTAAACTATACGATATTATTTTTTGACATCTCATCAAAAATGAAGAAGAATATGGAAGTCTGGGCATTTACGGGGCTTACGACCGTCATAGGCTGGTTTAAGTGATCACTTTACACACGTGTAATATTCACCGATTCAACCCATTATTGACAACCACACTACTCAAATTCTTGGAAGTTCTATATATATGAACCAATTTAGAATAATATGAAAATAACTCCTGTAATTGGAGATAATCCAGATTTTGTGAACAAGTATTTGGACACACTCAAAATGTTGTAAATAAATTATCTGGTCAAATTATAAACTTAATAATAAAAATGAAAATAATATTTTCCGGCGTTTCTCATGTGTGTGATTATAATCCAGGATTCGGATCTCACATACTAATATAAGAGTTTCTGCTTAATAAAAAGCTTCTTTACATCTCACCAATAGATGTCTCTAGTGAAGTTCTAGTGATTCGTGAACAAGGTTTCTAAATTGGTTCATATATATAGAACTTCCAAGAATTTGAGTAGTGTGGTTGTCAATAATGGGTAGAATTGGTGAATGTTACACGTGTGTAAAGTGATCACTTAAACCAGCCTATGACGGTCGTAATCCCCGTAAATGCCCAGACTTCCATATTCTTCTTCATTTTTGATGAGATGTCAAAAAAATAATATGAAAATAACTCCTGTAATTGGAGATAATCCAGATTTTGTGAACAAGTATTTGGACACACTCAAAATGTTGTAAACTATACGATATATTACAAACATAAAACATGTTTTTTAAATGTCATATTCACACGTCGCTCACTCCTTTCAACAACGTCATATATCAAAAATCGTGTTTTTTCAATTGTGCATGTTTTCGGAATGACTAGAATATGTACTATATCCCAGCAAAAGCGGCATATTTTAAACCGAATATTTACCCGCTACAGGGCAGAAAGTGTTGTTTTTGTATTTTGAAGAAAATGTATTGTTTAACTATTTATTTTAAATACACTGAATATTTTTCAAATGGAGAAAAAACCTTCAGGTTTTACCTAAAAAGATCTGTTGCACAGTAAAAAGTTCAATTAGTGTTTTGATATTCATTTTTAATACATTTCATTATATTTTTAAACTTTATAAACGATCTCCTGAAAAATCTTTTTTTTTTATATACGACGTTGTTGAAAGGAGTGAACGACGTGTCTGGAATAACTTGCTTTGAAACAACAAAATATTTTTGGGACCATTTATGTACATATGTTGAGATATTAAAAAATAATATTAAAAAACTCCTAATTGGAGATAATCCAGATTTGTCAACAGGCATTTGGACACACTCAAAATGTTGTAGCCTCTATTTATGCCAGTAATTTACTTAATTGTTATTCCTTTGTTTCAGGAATTTGTCGGAATGTCAGCCGTACGACGTCCCCGTTCTTTTGTTATGCCGTAAACCGAGTTAAACTTCAAGGAAATGTGGAATGATTGTCAACGCGCTTAGGTTATAAGCAGTGATGAACCCTACAACAGTTCTGACGTCAAGTGATAAGTAGTAACGGAATCGTTTTGATAAGTTGAAATGTGTTACGATAGTGTTGAAAGTGATTAGATGTTTGTCAAAGAGAACATCAATATAGTCAAAATGGCGCAGGGCGAGACGACAACTCCTCTGGAGCATAATAAGCACTACAGAACACAAGTGAGTACCATTCATTTAACCCTTAAATCAGACCTTTTTTATATGAGGTAAAGGGATTTTGCATCCCTTATGTCACTGCGACCATATTAGGTCTATTATGACCTCCCTGTATGAAAGCTCGCTCTCAAGACCTGCGTGAGTCATGTATATAGCTCACGACCTGTCTCGGTAGTATGAGCTTCACCTTTTTGAAGTCTAGTAGTGGTCCTCCAAGGATGTGATTTCGTTTGCGAGCGAGTGCGTTACAGTTATAGAGAATGTTGATTGGTGTTGCGTTATCCTCCATACTAAATCTGCAGACTGGGGAGTCATGTAGTCCAAATTTTGATATGTGTTTCCTCAGTCTGCAGTGTCCTGTCAAGGTCCTGGTTAGGATCGTTATTTCTTTCTTGTAAAGCTTTAGCGTTTCTGTGGTGAATATGTATATATGTATATATATATATATATATATATATATATATATATATATATATATATATATATATATATATATATATATATATATATATATATATATATATATATATATTTATTTATATATATATATATATATATATATAAATATATATATATATATATATATATATATATATATATATATATATATATATATATATATATATATATATATATATATATTTATATATATATATATATATATATATAATATATATATATATATATATATATATATATGTATATATATATATATATATATATATATATATTTATATATATATATATATATATATATATATATATATATATATATATATATATATATATATATATATTTATATATATATATACATTTATACATATATCGGGTATGTATGAGGAGATGCATGCATGTGGAAGCGGCGTTATGTTTAGTTAGTTAGTAAAATATTTTAATTAATATTAAATTTAAATTTTACTTGGTATTTACCAACTGCCTGTTTAAACTATTGTCGCTGCTATGGATTTCAATAAATAAGAGTATTTACCAAGTAAAAGCTTAATTTTTTACGGATAGATATTATCCCAAAGTGCCTGCCGAGTAAATTAATGACATAAATATAAATTTAATATCTGAAAATGAAAAAAACGCTAAAAATAATTGAAAAGGGAAATATGCATATGTAGAAGGACTGAAGACAAGCTACATCTGAAATACTCATCTGCCGTACGTTTGTATGTTACATAACAAAAAGAAGCGTTTCTTTTTTTATTCGTTACGTTAAAAAATATCGTTTAGCTTTTTTCTACAACAGATACATATTTTAATTCCATGTTATAAGTAAACGTGTATAAAAGTGCCAGAAAATAAACAAACAAATGAACATAAATTCTGAAGAAAAACAAAACGTTTATTTCATCATTTCGACTGCTTTGATTGGCAAGTTGTTACGTAATGGTTGTACAAAAGGAAGACGGAACGATGAAGAAATATCGTTAAATATTTATCTTTCAAGTTTGTTTTTTAGCACAAATATATCAAATAACTATTTACTTTTCTAAATCAATTAGTATTTCAAAATAAGCCCATTCGTTTATTTTTTGTTATATAATAGCATTTGAAATAAAGGCCAATGTAAACAAGAGAATACTTTTGTGTTTTGGCTAATGTATTGTTTTAATGGGTTTTATTTTCAAGAAATTTTTCACTTTACTAATCACAAAGGAAATGCTCTAAATATTAATAATATTATTATTTATTCCTTCAGACACTGGATTATTTACCCTTTAGATAATATATCGATACATATAATATATATATTTATATATAAATATATATATATATATATATATATATATATATATATATATATATATATATATATATATATATATATATATATATATATATATATATATATATATATATATATATATATATATATATATATATATATATATATATATATATATATATATATATATATATATATATATATATATATATATATATATATATATATATATATATATATATATATATATATATATATATATATATATATATATATATATATATATATATATATGTATATATATATATATATATATATGTATTGTTTTCTGCACTAAGGGGTTATTTTTACATTTTGGAATATATAAAGAAGAAAATTAGAATGTTTGAAAAGAAGAGTCATTGAAAGGAGTAAAAAAAAAATATTTTTAAATATCTTTATAAAAATCAAGTTCAATTAAATATCTATTTTATCTAATTGTGCGCAGATAACACGTCTGGCTTCTCGCGCAGCCGGTCGTTTAATTAATTGTATGTTTGAGATCTCACCCTTAACACTGATTGCAGTTGAGTCACTTTATTGTTTAGTGTATATACTGATACAATAATAATTTACTCTAGATACTACAAACGTATTTATGTATATAACTTATTTTATTGACAGAAACAGGCGATCCTCTGAACTTTTTTTGTATTACAAGTCGTCAGATATGCAAGCGCCAGAATGCGAAAAAATACAAATAAATCCCGAACAACGTAACAAAGAATCCGTGTTATGCAGTTCGCGCGGTGAGGTGGTCGCAGTTATTTATTTTGAATTTACTACACATTATTATGACAATGTTTTGTTCAAAACAACGTCGGTAAACAAATTCCAAAACACCGCAAGTCGGACGATAAATTATTTTAACGATCACATTCCTATGTTTCGTGTTCTGCAAATACTGGGCCAGCGTTTTCCGCGTACAATTTATCGAATGTTAATAATTATTTTTAAACATTTGGCTAAGAAAACCCGTAATAAATCTTGTGGGGTCTATTTGTAACCATCGTTACTGCATTTTAAATTATTTTAAGAGAAAAACGAGTATTTTTTTCCTTTTAGCAGACATGTCAAAATAGTGGATAGAAATAAATCTAATGTAATTTAACATTATTTTCGTTTTGGCTGGTAGAAAAAAAGCGTGTATCATAAAATTGGCACCGGCCTCTTGTTGTGTTTTTGGATGCTGTAGGGTTCTTTCGGAAAGATTTCTTTGGAGAAATGATAACCGCTAGAGTATTGATAAGGATTGGTAGTAGGAAAAACAGCGTATTTAATAATTAAAAAAATTTCATTCTTACAAATATATGCTTATAAGTTCCAAAAATTAATGCAATATGGATATTCAATAATGGGAAGACTGAAAAATATTTCACAAGTGTATGTTTATGCTCAGACATCCATTTTCTGTCAAATAAATAAATAATATATTATTAGATTAAAATCAATATTTTAATCTAATAATATATTGAAAATGCAATTCCATCACGAAGTGTCAGTGGATAATATAAATCTATTAAATAAATAAATACTAATGAGACTCCTATAATACACATAGGATGCTCAGACTTCCGTCATGTTTTTCTTGAGACACCTATAAAATTAATAATAATTTTTATTAATTGAATTAAAATAAAACATGCATTGCATATATCCAAATAAAAATATCTCTGCTAAATAAATGCTTTCTCAATCCAACAAAGATGGCCATTGTGAAACGCCTGAGAACATGATTATCAATTTTTTGTGTAGCTTATAATACAGATCATATATATATAGGAGTTCCGAAAATTTGAGAAGTGTGATTGTCAATCATGGGTTGACGTGCAAGCAGTGAATGTTGCACGTGTGTAAAATGATCATTTAACAAGCCATGTAACACCCAGACTTTCATATTATTCTTCATCTATATTAATAATAAGTGAGGAAAGAACGGTAAAACAAATTTATGAGGCGAATGTAAGTGAAAAAAAGAGCAGAGGAAGACCGAAAAAAACATGGCACGATCAGGTATGCCAAATACTTGAAAGTGGTCAGGTTAGGAGTCGTAACAATCGGCGGGTATGTATGAAGAGATGCATGAACGTGGAAGAGGCAAAGAATGTTTGCAAAGACAGAGTGGTGTGGCGTTCTATTATCTCTGCCTACCCCTGCGGGGAAGCGGCGTGATGGTTAGTTAGTTAGTTAGTTTATATTAATAATAAATAAAACCCTTATCCACACCCCAATGGTGCATAGGGCACTGCGTCATATAAACGCAGTGTTATCTTGATCGTTTACACATGAAGGAAAGGTGATCAGCCCTCCGCTTCAGGTAACAGTTCAGGGTAATATTTAATAAATATTACAGTGAAAAAAATCACTTATATTTATTTTACGCCCCTTGGAAATCGAACCTGGGACCTCCAGAATGGTAGCCGTGCATGCTGACCATTACATTACGGAGGCATCTATATTAAGATGTCCAAAAAAAGTAGTATTAAGTTCTACTTACACCTTCCCGAAGATTTTCACTGTCCAACCTTCTACAGTCTGCTACAGTTCAAGAGTCCTGGTGTTGGTGTTTTGTTATTGCAATAACATATGTTTGTGTTCTAGCTGATAGCAGCCCTGGCAGTGTCGTTGGGCCCCTTCGCGGCCGGGTTGGGCAAGGGCTACATGTCCCCTGCCATGGACTCTCTCCAGGGGAACATGTCCAGCGCAGCCCTGTCTGCTAGAGGGGCCCAGCTCACCATCACGGACCAGCAGGCCTCTTGGGTGGCCAGTCTTAGTCTTCTTGGTAAGGGTGTTTTCTTTATTTCACGTTCTTGTTCATGTTTTTTTTTATTTGTATACATTTATTTAAATCACAATGTATACATATTTATGAGACCCACCAAGCCACCTTGTGTGTCTTGACGGTGGAGTTCTTTTTTAATACATTTTTATTGTTTTTAACGATTTTAACAATATAGACACAAAAAGAGAAAAAAATTAAGAATATAAATATTTTACAATTTTCATAAAATTAACTCTTGATCATTTACCCATTCCTTTATTTTGCCTTTGTTCCATATTTTATTTTGACCTCTAACATCCATCGGCAACAAATTAAAAATGTTCGGAACGATATATTGCAGTGTTCGACTCCCATATTTATTGTTAATTCTTGGGACTATCAAACCTTCGTTGTGTGTAAATCGTGTATCATGGTTGTGTACAAAAGGATTTCGATATTTTTGTCTAGTTTGTTGTTCAACGATGATACTCATCCACAATATTCCACGTACCGGCAGTAATTTTAAATGTTTATATATCAAGATTGGATTGTCCCTTTGATTATGCAGATTTTGAACCATTTTTAAATTTGTTTTCGTATGTTCTTGGGTTGTTTTCCATTCTTCTTCAACATTCTCATAATGTAAGCCTTTCATGTCAACATTCGTTTGAAAATGAGGGCATTTTCTAAGGGAAACAACTGTCATATTAATATTTTTTTGTATTTTTTAATCAAACAATTTTTTAAGTGTATCCAAATACTTGTCCACAAATCTGGATTATCTCCAATTATATGAGTTTTATATTTATTGATATTTAAAAATATTACCATTAATAGGGTAGAATTGGTGAATGTTACACGTGTGTAAAGTGATCGCTTAAACCAGCCTATGACGGTCGCAAGCCCCGTAAAACCCAGACTTCCATATTCTTCTTCATCTATGTTGAGATGTCTAAAAATTATTTGAAATAAAATGCAAGAAGACTCAAAGAATCAGTGTTTGATTTATCATTTAATATATAAATTAAAATGGAGTTCTACAAATTAAACGCCAAATATATAAATAATTATTTTATTGGGTCTAGCATTTTACGTCCATATTAATTCCATAAAAACCCTGAGATGAAGATCGGCAGCAAAATCAAGATCTACAAAACTTGTGTCCGACCCATCATGATGTATGGAATCGAAAGTAGAGCGGACACCGCTGCCACAAAAAACACGCTGAGAGTGTCAGAAATGAAGACTCTAAAAAGCATAACAGGCAAGAGTCTTCGAGATAGAATCAGAAATGCCAGGATCAGGGAAATATGCGAGATCGAAGATGTCGTAAGGTGGGAAAGGCAACGAAGGAGACAATGGTATGCGCATGTGAGGAGAATGGAATCATCCAGACTCCCCCACATCGCACTGTACGGCCAACCCCATGGTAGATGACTCCCGGGCAGACCACCAAAGAGATGGGTCGATAGCTGGGATTCGACTTAGCAGGAGGCTAATCCCTCTTAAAAACAGGCCGCAAGGCCTATAATAATAATAATAAGAAGAAGAAGAAGATTAATTCCATCGATAATGCTTACTTCAGCCTTGCAATTCTTAGCTTATATCACCATTCGAACATCTATCATACATTGTTTTGCCATCTATCATACATAAAAAGGTTCATTTGGGGTAATTTTATTGGGTCTAGCAGTTAACGTACATATATACTTTTTAATGCGCAACGAACTGGTGCGGTAGTTAAAAATAACTGTGTAGAAATTTTCCATTATGTCTTGGAATAATTTTTCTCCATTTTTCACAATCAATATTGGCGTACAATGGCTCGCAGATTGTGAAAGGCAATTTCCCTTTCGCGTTTCAATTTCCCCCCACATTGTTACAGAAACCATGAATATTGCCACGTCAGCTGTGTAATAACATCCCTGAACGTACCCCATGTATTTGTGTATGAAAACAAACATTAAAAGTTTTTAGTTCATTTTCTAAAGTCGCGATTGAATTCTGCGAAAATATACCGCGAGGCTTTTCAATGAATTTCAAATCAATACAATATAATCATCTTTTTATTCCTTATTTTTGAAACCCGTTTGTTCTATAAATATATGTACTATTTAATCAGAAAGATTTTATGAACATTTTATTTAAATCATTATTTATTTTAATCGGGCGTGCAAATCACAACGCGCTCGGCCGCGCTAAGGGCTGGACGTCTCTTCACAATATTTTTTATAGAATATGTATATATTGGAGTTTGACTTTTTTTTAGAATAAACCATGTACCATGTATAGAAAAATTGTCTCCTTACCTTTCAATAACTCTTTTCTTTTTAAAACCATATATTTATTTCGAAAAAAAAATCAATTTTTTCAAAGTTTTCGGAATGCCCAAAAAATGTACTATATCCCAGCCAAAGCGGTATAGTTTTAACTTAATATTTACCCGCTACAGGGCAGTAAGTGTTGTTTTTGCATTTTGAAGAAAAGGTATTCTTTAATTATTTTTTTAAATTAATAAATATTTTTAAATATTATTGAAATGGAGAAAAAACATTCAGGTTTTACCTAAAAAGGTATGTTGCACAGTAAAAAGTTCAATAAATAGCTTAATTTATGTATTAATTTTAAATCAAACACAGATTTTTTGAGTCTGCTAAGTTGTATTTTATAAACAAAAACACATAAAAAATTATATTGTGACAATTGTTTCGCCTTGTTAGGGCATTATCAAACGAATGTTAGACGAATAGACATTCGTTTGATTATGCCCTAACAAGGCGAAACAATTGTCACAATATAATTTTTTATGTGTTTTTGTTTATAAAATACAACTTAGTAGACTCAAAAAATCTGTGTTTGATTTAAAATTAATACATAAATTTAAATGGAGTTCTACAAATTAAACGCCAAGTCAATAAATAAATAGCTTAATATTTACTCATACATTTTATTATATTTTTAAACTTAAAAAACTATCTCCTGAAAAATCTAGTTTTTTTTATATATGACGTTGTTGAGTGAGCGATATATTCACATCTTCTTATAGTACATATAATATTTCTTTTTAAATTCTTTCAGACTCTTTTCATTTTTCATGTAAGTTCAATTCAATTCAAATCAATTTTGCGATTCTGTTTTGAATGTAATAAAAGGTAACTAAAGAGATAATAAAAATTTAAAATAAATGATTTGAATATTAAAAGCATTAAAAAGCTTTGTGGATCATATTGATATATCATTTTGAGAAATAAAAAGACTCTGTGTTTTGATCCACTCACATTTTTACTAACCAACTAGTTTCGGCAACAACCTTTATCAGTCATAAATAAAACCCTTAAGAGGGCAACAGGTTGTTGCCGAAACGAGTTGGTTAATAAAAATTGTGAGTGGATCAAAACACAAAGTGTTTTCATTTCTCAAAATAATATATAAAGATAAATGTGTTTTTGGTTTTTTGGTCCTGTGAACATTTTCTTCTACAATAGTAAATTATTGTTACAATCTCGATTATAAATGCGTGGGTATTCTAATCAAGACGATACTTGCAGTATTGCTGCAACATTCTAGTTTGCGGGCAGTAAACAGTAGAGCGCGCACCCAGCTGAGCAGTTGACCTACTGGGTCAGCGCATAGGGTCACGGGAGTTGACTCCGTAATAGCGGCCAACTAACTGGCGACAAGCGCTCACTCACTCTATAGCCCATCACTCGTTACTCATCCATCAATGAACTGTACGCCAACTATTCTCTCACTCCTTTCAAGAACGTCATATATAATACATTAACTTCATATTACCATAAAGAGATATAAATTATTTAGTTTGCAGTACTTAAAAAAATGTTTTTATTATGATTGTTATATACAAGTATTTAATATTAATAGTTCCACACAAGTATTTAATATTATTTATTATAAGGGTATGCGATCAAAAAAGTTTGGAGGTCACTGATATAGAAGATGCACATTTCGATCACTCCTTTCAACAATGTCATAAATAAAATAAAAACTTTCTAGGAGATTTTTCAGGAGAAAGTTTTTAAAGTTTAAAAATAAAATATAATGTATTAAAAATAAATATCAAGCCACTTATTGAAGTTTTTACTGTGCAACACATCTTTTTAGGTAAAACCTGAAGGTTTTTTTCTCCATTTGAAAAATATTTAGTATATTTAAAAAAATAATTAAGTAATACATTTTCTTCAAAATGCAAAAATAACACTTTCTGCCCTGTGGCGGGTAAATATTAAGTCAAAAATATGCCGCTTTTGCTGGGATATAGTACATTTTATAAGCATTCAGAAAACACGCACAACTGAAAATTGACAATTATTGATGTACTATATGACGTTGTTGAAAGGAGTGAGCGACATGTCTTGTATATTTTTATTTTGCTTTTAATATTCATGTGTTTATTCCTCCAATTTTTGTGAGACAGTCAATCTCACTAATTTAATTTTCATAATCAGTTGAATTTCAGTAAACGCAGTTTTTTTGTTTTTTTATTATTGATATAGTTACTTTTTTTATACAATTAAATACAATTTTTAAACATTTCTACTGAATACAAGCTTATAATTTTAGTTGCACTGAGCGTCTTCAAAAAATAGACTAAGCTCTTGTACTTGGAGAGGGACTTTTTTCTTCTTTTGTTGTTGTTGATAGTATCATGTTTTAAATAAAAAAAACACAACATTTTGAGTGTGTCCAAATACTTGTTCACAAAATCTGGATTATATCCAATTACAGGAGTTATTTTCATATTATTTTTTGACATCTCATCAAAGATGAAGAAAAATATGGAAGTCTGGGCATTTAGAACTTCACTAGTGAAGTTCTAGTGATTCAAGTACAAGGTTTCTAAATTGGTTCATATATATAGAACTTCCAAGAATTTGAGTAGTGTGGTTGTCAATAATGGGTAGAATTGGTGAATGTTACACGTGTGTAAAGTGATCACTTAAACCAGCCTATGACGGTCGTCAGCCCCGTAAATGCCCAGACTTCCATATTCTTCTTCATCTTTGATGAGATGTCAAAAAATAATATCAATAAAATATATTATTTTACTAGGGAACATATATTTTTATGCGGTATGAGGGAGTTATCTTGTTTACTTTTCTATTGTATAGTCTGTATATGTTTGAAGTGTTCATCAAAGTTTCTTTTCAAGAAAGTCTTTTATATTTTTAATTTTGAAAGGGAGGCTGTTGAACTTTTTTTATTCCTAAGTAAATGTAATTTTGTTGGTACTGTTTCGTGTTGCATTTGGGTATTTTTAACTTATTTTTTTATCTTTGAGATTTATTTGTTAAGGACCTCTTTCTCCAGTAGGTATTTATAATTCTGGTCCCTAAGCTGTGTTAAAATGGGCCAACAATAATGCGGGTCCGACGACCCAATTGCGAGTGTCGTGACTGTCACACAGAACGATTCACGTGTCAAATATTTATATTTTATCGCCTAATGAAAAGTAGTTTGTTAGGATCACATTTGCAGTGGCCGCGTATGGAAATTGACCAACTAATTCAATTGTAAAGATATTTATTTCATCTGTCATATATTAATTTAATCAAAATCACATTACGCACAATGCTTGAGAAAGAGTGAAAGAAAATAAATTCTTTCATTAATTGATTCGGCAGTCGCTTTGTAGTAATATCCATCCATTTTTAATTTAAATTTTACTTGGTATATACCTATTTCACAAAATCTACCGGTTTTTGAAAATTATCGAAACATGTGTGACAATATATTTCAAGATAGTTTCTCATGTGTGTGATTATAATCCAGGATTCGGACCTCACATACTAATACAAAAGTTTCTGCTCAATAAAAAGCTTATTTTCATCTCACCAATAGATGTCTCTAGTGAAGTTCTAGCGATTCAACAATGTTTCAAAATTAGTTCATCTTTAGAATTTGAGTAGTGTGGTTGTCAATAATGGATAGAATTGGTGAATGTTACACGTGTGTAAAGTGATCACTTAAACCAGTCTATGACGGTCGTCACCCCCGTAAATGCCCAGACTTCCATATTCTTTTTCATCTTTGATGATATGTCAAAAAATAATATGAATATTCTTTCTTTTAAATATAAATAATTGGGCCTTTTTCGTGAAATATGTTCGCAATTGTTATAAATTTTTAGTGTATGCTTCTTTAAGACCTTACACAATTCTTGACCTTATAAAGAAGAGTACCTTTTAGGTACCTATGAGTATGTACGTTTTACCATAAGTATTTGATTAATGTCTCCATAGAAATACAAACGGTTACACATAATATGTAATATTATATAATTTAGTGAGCTGGGTGGCGATAGGGTTATGGTTCTGGACCGGTATACGCTAGTGAAAGCAATCAGAGGCACCTGCCGCACCCACTGGACCAGGGGTCCTCAAACTGTGAAATAAAATTTTCAAAATAAAAATTATTTAGTTTTAAAAAAATAATCCCACCGTGAATACATAAAAAATGCGTATTTTAAGAATGGGTAGTAAATATACATATTTTTCCATGGATCCCTTTTAAAATCAAATATATTAATATACACACACACATACACACACACACACACACGCGCACACGCACACACACACACACACACACACACGCGCACACACACGCGCGCGCGCGCACAAACAAAATATTAACCTAAATATTATTTAAAAGTGAATATAAAATAAACATCAAATTATGAAATATTCTTTTTTTCATTAATTGATTCGGCAGTGACTTCGTGGTAAAATCTATCCATTATTAATAAATGTTTCACTTAGTAAATACCACTATTTCACCACTATTATAGTTGTATTTAATTAACTAAAAATGCCTTTTTTTCCTGTGTATTTTTATTTTTTTACTATTTTTCCTTTCTTCACATACCCTGTTTTGCAATATCACCATCTAAAATCGGTGACATGAATGCCTTTGATACACTTTTAATAGAACCGAGAAGTCTACTCATTTGATATTCTATATACATTATTGATTTGAACTGTGAAAAACCAAACACCAAAGGTTTCCGTCCCCTCATATGTACGTATACAATGGCGGCTGTTGAAAGCCATCGTTAGTGCCATTATTACGGATTTATGTATGGAGAAGTCTATGGGACAAATGAAAAAATCAACCTGACTAGAATTACAGCAAAATGTGCCGTAAATGTAATTGATGGGATCTATGTACAAACTCAACAAAACACATTTATATGAGTATTAAAAACTAAACATTTGTACGAGTATATTGCCTATACCCAAATTAAACAGCTGCCTGACATATCGATCACTCCTTTCAACAACGTCATATATAAAAAATCGACAATTTTTAGTTGTGCATGTTTTCGGAATGCCCATAAAATGTACTATATCCTAGCAAAAGCGGCATATTTTCAACTTAATATTTACCCGCTACAGGACAGAAAGTGTTGTTTTTGCATTTCGAAGAAAATGTATTTTTTAATTATTTTTTTAAATGTATTCAATATTTTTCAAATAGAGAAAAAACATTCAGGTTTTACCTTAAAAGATCTGTTTCACAGAAAAAAAGTTCAATAAGTTGCTTGATATTTATTTTTAAAACAATCTCCTGAAAAATCAAGCTTTTTGATATATGACGTTGTTGAAAGTCAGGGATCCAAAATAAATTAATTGAAAAAATACTTTATGGAAAGGTATTTGTGTTAGTAATTAGTTATTTTTTCTCATATGTTTCCTTTAAACATGCTTCTTACCCAATTTTTTTTGTACACGCCAATTTACTAAACCCGTTTATTCTTTTACATTTAGCCCTGTGTTAGTTTTGTTGAATTTTTAATATTTTTTTTTAATTTTCTCATTTGCGTTTCAGCCTTGTTAACCTTAATACCATGTGCCAAAAATGAGAAATAGAAATTTCTCATCAGGGATATCATATTACATATTTGACTTATGTATGTAATGTGTTTTGACATAAATAAAATTACCTTTTTTTGTATTAAATGTCAAATTAAAGACTGATTTTTTGAGTCATCTAAGTTATATTTTATTGTTAAAAAAACACATAAAAATCCATTTTAATTTATGTATTAAATGTTCAAACACTACGTTTTTGAGTCTACTAAGTTGCATTTTATTGTTTAAAAAACATATAATCAATTTCGTGTCAATCGTTTCGCCTAGTTATGGCATTTTCATTGGAATATCTTAAAGTGACATTCGTTTGAATATGCCATAACTAGGCGAAACAATTGTCACAAAATTGATTATATGTTTTTTAAACAATAAAATGCAACTTAGTAGACTCAAAAACGTAGTGTTTGATTGAACATTTAATACATAAATTAAAATGGACTTCTACAAATTTATCGCCAAATCCATAAATATAAATTATCTTTTTTTAATTAATGTTTTACTTAGTAAATACCACAACTTCTTAAAATCTACTGTGACACGTGTTTCGATGCATTCCGCATCGTTTTCAAACACCGTGCATCGAAATGCATCGAAACACGTGTCACAGTAGATTTTAAGAAATAGTGGTATTTACTAAGTAAAACATTTATTAAAAATGGATAGATTTTACCACAAAGTGACTGCCGAATCAATAAATGAAATAAATTATCTTAATTAGTCCGCAGTATCAATAAATTGTCCTTTGTTATTGAAATGTTTAATTTAAACTCTTTGTAAAAGGAATAATTACAAATCACATCAGATTGAATGAATGGCCTGCTAACAATATGCCCGTTCGCGTTGACATGTAACACACGATCCGGCACAGTATTGACGACACGCTTACAGTTTTACACGTGTCAATTTCACCGGAATTCACTCAAATTACGTGAACAAATCAGTAGTCTGTTGGAAGTTACTAATACCTGCTAACAGGGTTGGCAATTGTCAGTTATTAAAAATAAAAATAAAAAGTAAAACCGGAATAGCCCGGTCTTTTGATTGATATCTAAATTACTACTGCTAAAATGCTCTAAAATTAAGGGAAAATGTTTAGTTTCGCAAGTAAAATCCTAGTCCGCTTCCGGTATGTCATGGTCAGCACGCTCGGCTACCATTCTGGAGCACCCGGGTTCGATTCCCAGAGGGAGGCCAACTGATTTTTCCACTCTAATATTTCTTCAAGATTACTCCTCTTACTCCTCTTGTTTTTACAAATTACAAATTAAAGACGAAATTTAAATTGGCGAACTTTTTAAAAATTTTAATGCAATCACGAAAACATTTAACATAGACTTGTTTGAGAATAACCGCAGCAGTGTGAGGTACTTTGTTAATTGTGCATATGTATGTGTTTATGTGTGTGTGTGTGTGTGTATATGTGTGTAAATGTGTCCACGTGAGCGTATGTGTGTGAGTGAGTATGTTTGCGAATGAATGTTTTTATATATCATGTATATATTTGTGAAGACCTGTTATTGACTTTATTGCTTTGTATTTGTAGCTGTTGGTTTTCCTAAAAAAATATGCTGTACTGGTACCTGAAGCAGAGGATTATCACCATTCCTTCATGTATTATTGATCAAGATAACGCTAATGATGCAGTGCCCTATGCACCATCGGATACGGATAAGGGTTTGAAGATGAAGTATTCATTCAATAATTCGAACCCTTATCCGCACCCCAACGGTGCATAGGGCACTGCATTATATAAACACAGTGTTATATTGATCGTTAACACATGAAGGAATGGTGATCAGCCCTCCGCTTCTGGTACCAGTCCAAGGTAATATTGAATAATTGCAAGAGTGAAAAAGTCACTTGTATTTATTTGATCCCCTGGGAATCGAACCCGGGACCTCCAGTACTGTGGCTGAGCGTGGTGACCATTACACTACGTAGGCGGACAAAGGCGAATATGAAGTATGGCAAAATGATTATGAACGTTATGTTTTGATTTTTTTATACCGGTTGTAAACTATTTTAAATGTTTGTATCAGCCCTGCTCATCTAAATGTATGTATACTCGTACATTGTACACGTGAAGTTTTCAATACTCTGTGCTTTATTCATCACACGTAGAGCCGAAACACGCAGAACGAATATTATACCGTGTGTGCATGTATGTGTGTATGTAATACACACATTGAAAGCTGCTTTTAGTATAGTATTCATCCTAGGAAGTTGTTAGAATTGCGGGATATGGGAATATATTTTTATTCTATGAATCAGTAAAATGTAATGAGTTGGCGTCATAAGTTCCAAAAACCTAGTCAATTATTTATTTATTTTTAATTCATATCACCCGTAATTTATGGATCCAATTGGACATTGATTAAAGAAAACACTTGTTTTTTACCACTTGAGTTTTACTATAGACTACATGTTTCAGAAGTTAAACTTCCATCATTCAGGTCTGTATAGTAACTAAAATATAAAGTACAAAATTGTTCTATAAATAAGGAGAGGGGAAAGTAAGGGGAAGGGGTTAGTCAATTGGACATTGTTAGTTAGATTTCTAACTAAGTTAGTCGGTGACTGGAAACTATGTTCTAATGCTGTTTATACTGACATCTCAACATAGATGATGAAGACCATGGAAGTCTGGATATTTACAGGCTTACATACGACGATCCAATTGGACATTGTTATTTTTAATTAATGTTTTACTTAGTAAATACCACTATTTCTTAAAATCTACTGTGACACGTGTTTGACAAGGACCCAAATCTAAAATTTAGAATTAACTTCACATACGGTGTTTGAAAATGATGCCGAATGCATCGAAACATGTGTCACAGTAGATTTTAAGAAATAGTGGTATTTACTAAGTAAAACATTAATTAAAAATGGATAGATTTTTACCACAAAGTGACTGCCGAATCAATTAATGAAATTATTATTTATTTATTGATTTGGCGTTTAATTTGTAGAACTCTATTTTAATTTATTCGAGTCTACTCAGTTGTATTTTATTGTTAAAAAACACATCAAAATTAATATTATGATAATTATTTCGCCTAGTTATAGCATTTTCAAACGAATGTAAAGATTGAATAGACTGACAGTCCTTAAAAAACTATACAATTCTAGGTACTTAAGTAATAGTTTTAACATGTGCAAACAAAATCTGTGTTTGATTTTACAATGAATACATAAATTAAATTATTATGCATTGAATTAAAATTATTGTAATGGTCAAAATTATTAGTTTGATAGGCACCGTGGCGTAGTTGGGTAGACGCATGACTACTAAACATGCGTCTCGGGTTTGATTCCCGCCAATTGCAAAATAAATTCAAGAAAGGTTTATTTTCAATTGGTAATTGGAGTGTTTGTGATGTATTTTCAGTCACCTTCCCTATCCTTACCAGCCTACCTGCAGATAAGCCTTTATAAGTAAAGGCTTTGGGGGCTATTCCTTGAAAAAAAAAACATTAAAAAATAGTATAGATATAGTAATATTCAAACTAACAAAAAAAAGTAACTTTAAATAGGTTTGATTTTGGCTTTTTTCGATTATCTTGAACCGCATAATACTGAGCTGGAGATATAATAGAATTCTGAATATTGAAAACAAAATATTCCCTTCATTACATAATTAATTTCGCGGTCACTTTGTAGTAATATCTATCCATTTCAATTTCAATTTTATTTGGTAAATACCACAATTCATTAAAATTCACGTTTCGATGGATTATTTGGAAAGCAGGAGTTATTCTTTTCACATACTTAAATGTTTAAAAAAAACTCCTAATGTGAGATAATCCAGATTTGTGACCAAGTATTCGGCACTCCTTAAATGTACTTAACTAAAAATCCTTCAAATGCAAATCTATTATTTTTACTGTATTCTATCGAAATAGTAATTAAAGTTGCGACAAAACGTGACCAATCCTGTGTTAAACCAATATGAAATCATTCAATCGCACCAAAACGTAACAATTTTACAAGCTAGAATTCCTGATTACTTAAAATCATTTATAATAGAAATGTAACGTTTTGGTGAGAACCTCCACCTAAAGACATGATCTTGTATCAATATCCATAACTTTCTTCGCTGCATCGATAACGCGTATCGCTACTATACAGTATTTTATGAATGGCCAAACTCTTCACATGTGTGTGGCCCAAAGTGCGTAGCCAGTCGGCGTGGTGCCGGGAGTAGGTAGCAGCGGTCATTCATTCTTTTCATATGGTCCAAAAACGAAACTACACAACAAGACGCACGTCTCGAATCCACGTACCAAAACCTGCCAAAAGGTGCAATCTCCCATCAGCAAAACTACATTTTTTTAATTTAAATTTACTTGTATTTTTTCTGCAGTTAGATTATATAACATTTGATATAATTATATTTTTTTATTTATAATATTTAACTATGTGTTTTTTATTTAAAATATTTCATTTAAATGTCCGCCGCCGTAGTGTAATGGTTAGCACGCTCGGCTACCGTTCTGGAGGTCCCGGGTTCGATTCCCAAGGGGGGTAAAATAAATATAAGTGATTTTTTCACTGTCATATTTACTATTTATTTAATATGTATTTATATATATTTACATTTCCTTACAGTAAGCAAAACATTTATCACATTTAGCACAGTATCAGTATCAGTATTAAACGCAGCAGCGAGACTAATTTTTGGAATTTCTAAATTCAGTCACATCACCCCACTACTTCACAAACTCCACTGGTTACGCTTTCCCGAAAGGGTTGAGTATAAACTCTGCCTACTCATGTATAAATCAATACACAATATGGCTCCAGAGTATCTTAAGGAGCTGTGTATTCCAGATGACTTGGTTGATAGACGTCTCACGCTTCGATCGGCAACAACATCTGCAATGGGCAAAGTTATCTTACCAGCTCGCAACCAACGCACTAAATTTGGCGAGCGTGCCTTTGCTGTTGCAGGACCGACGGCGTGGAATGCTCTTCCACCAATGGTTAGAAATAGTGAGAGTGAGATGATCTTTAGAAAAAGACTAAAAACACATTTGTTTGCTAAATCATTTCCACCATAATATTTTCCCCAATGAATTCACCGTGAAGCGCCCTTGAGGTATTTTTTTACGAAAATGGCGCTATATAAGTTATCCAAATTTATTATTATTATTATTTATTTTTAAATTCTTTCAGACTCTTTTCATTCTTCACACATTCAGGCATCTCATACCTTTTCAAACCATTATACATTAAACAATTTTGCGACTCTGTTTTTTTTCATAAATGGCAGACTTATTTTATCATTATTATAAATAATATTGTCATATGTGGCAGTCTTGTTATTCTTTGTTTTCATTTTGTAATTCAAGCCACTGCGCAAATGTTGTACGCACTGACGCGACGACTTTACCACGCGCACATCAATGAAACAGCTTTCTCGGAACGTGGTAACCAGACCACACTAGCAGACCTCTCTATTCAGAATCGAACCAGTGACTAGCACTTAAAGTGTTGCACACATGGCGACCTAGAGTTATTACAAATCTATCATTCCTAATTTGTCTTGTACACTTCACTTTTACTATTGCTCGTAATTCAATCCAAGACACATCAATTTATCTCCATATAACTTAATGGAAAACGTTATATCGTTTATCTACTCAAAATATAGTATATCAATTAAGATGTTTTAAAGAAAATCTAACACTTTCTTTTCTGCGATGTCGACGTATACTGACATTTATGACATTCTTCGTTGACCTCTATGCGCAATTAAATGGTGTATAGGGCATCGAAAGGATATGTTTTTTGATCGCCTTTTAAAAAATATTATTAATCAATTTATTTTCATTTTATACGTTTTAAAAAATCCACATGAATACAACAGAGATGATTTTTTTTATGAAATTAGTTCTTGATACCTTCCATGATGGATGTAACTTTATTTGCTTTCAAGTGCATTATTTGGTTTATGCACTTGGTAGAGCTAAGTTTACTGCCATATAATGCTTCGCTTTTATCCTATTTTGCTACCCTTCCGTGATCCGATATAATGGTTTTGTCTCTGCAAATGGTTGATGAATTTGCAAACGATTACAGATTTTAGATGCAAATATACGGGGGGATTTGTTTTAATTGAGGGATTAACAATTTAAGCTAGTATAAACTAGGTAAATAGCTAGTATAAATGGCGCTATATAAATAGCGCCATTTTCGTAAAATACTACCTGAAGGGCGTTCAAACAGGCGTGAATTGTTATATGAAAATGGTGATGATAGAGAAAAATACGTATGTAATAAAAAAAATCGTCAATCGGCTGAGTCTAGAGAAGAGGAAAGTGTCTTCGTCAGTTGGAGCATGGCCAAGATCTTGGGAAGATGTCTTCCTGAGCAATGGTCACGCCGGAGAGCAGCTTGTGGAGCTCCTCGTCATTGTGTATAGCCAACTGCAGATGGCTGGATGATCCTGATCTTCTTGTTGTCTCTGTCGACTGATGATTGATGGCAACCTTTGTTTGGTTTCAGGTGCGTTGTTTGGCGGTGCCCTCGGTGGAGCTGCTATGCGTCACGGTAGACGGAGAGCGCTTCTGGTCATATCGCTTCCCCTCTCTATGTGCTGGCTTCTCACGATGTGCGCAGACTCCGTGAAGATGCTATTCGCGACGTCTCTGGTGGCTGGCTTCCTATGCGCTATCGTGTCCATGGTGTCACAGGTGTGTACTTTTAGAAATTTGAACAGCGTTTTGAGGTCAGCCAACAGGTCGTAAACCTGTTATCGGCCGGTTTAAGTGATCGTTTTACATATTGATATTTCAACAGGGCAAGATTAAAAATCATCGAAAAAGAAAGAAAAAAAATAATTGTCGTAAAAACAGGTTCAAAAGCTTTTCTAAACGAAACAGGATTGATAATGGTGGTATGTCGTGAGATGCAAATGACGTAAGTGAAGGAACTCATGATGAAGGACATTACTTTTTTTTAAAGGAAAGGGGAGATCACTAAGTTAATATGAAAGATAGTGTTATATTACCATACCAAATTTAACGATTACTACTACTACTAACCCTTATCCGCACACAGTGGTGCATAGGGCACTGCATCGTATAGAAGCAGTGTTATCTTGATCGTTAAATACACGAAGGAAAGGTGATCAGCCTTCCGCCTCAGGTACCAGTCCAGGGTCATATTAAATAAATAATAGACTGAAAAATACTTTTAATAAACAAAATAACTAATAATGATTTCACGTAGATGAAAAAGAATATAAACGTCTGGGTATTTACAGGGCTTACGACCTGTCATTGGCTGATTTAAGTGATCGCTTTACACACGTGTAACATTCTGATGATTCTACCAAATGATAATCACACTACTGAAATATTCGGTTGTTGTATTTATCCTTTAATTGACACCTTCTTTCAAATGCTTGTTTTCGGCACAATCTATGATTGCGATGAGTATTTAAAAAAATATATAAATTCATCTTCATCTATGCTGAAATATCAATAAAAATAACTCCCAGATTTATGAACAATGATTAGGACACAATCAAAATATTGCGATCATTTAATACACTTTGTGTAATATTGTACTAGCTCCAAGTATTATCATTGAATAAAAACTGGTTGCAATAGAGGTAAAAAAATATTTTAAAAGCATTTGATAGTACTGTACGTGAAATAATTTTAATGAATCTCACGTGCATTCATAAACGATTCAGCCATATTACTACAAAGCTTACGTATCCATTAAGTCCTTATGACTAAAAAATGTTATAAATAATAACAATAATAATAATAATAATAAATTTGGATAACTTATACAGCGCCATTTTCGTAAAAAAATACCTCAAGGGCGCTTCACTATGAATGAATTGGGGAAAATATTATCGCGGAAATGATTTAGCAAACAAATGTGTTTTTAGTCTTTTTCTAAAGATCATCTCACTCTCTTTATTTCTGACCATTGGTGGAAGAGCATTCCACGCCGTCGGTCCTGCAACAGCAAAGGCACGCTCGCCAAATTTAGTGCGTTGGTTGCGAGCTGGTAAGATCACTTTGCCCATTGCAGATGTTGTAGCCGATCGAGGCGTGAGACGTCTATCAACCAATTCATCTGGAATATACAGCTCCTTAAGATACTCTGGAGCCATATATGAATGTTTCTATGAACTCTATTTATATGGTTGTTCATTCATAATTACATCTTACAAAGAGATCACTCGTACTAGTCGATGACAGGTCAAAACCCCAATAATATAATTAATATAATTCTTTTATTTTTTTCTAAGTATTGAATTGTTTTCGCATTTTCGTGTTTTAATAGTGGAACTAGGGCGGTTCTTTTGATGTAATGACATCATTGAAAGCGTATCACGCTATTAAAAAACCTTTGTTAAATTCTAATGTATGTTGCGTTGATTCATTCTGCCCACGTATATTTGTGGAGGTCCTCACCAAAAAGTTACCTTACAAATATTGCAGAAAAAATCATTTAAATGCAAATCTGTTCTGTTTACTGTATTCTATCGAAATCTTAATTAAAGTTGCGATAAAACGTGACCAATCCTGTGTTAAACCAATATGAAATCATGAAATCGCACCAAAACGTAACAATTTTACAAGCTAGAATTCTTGATTACTTAAAATTATTTCTAATGGAAATGTATCGATTAAGACGTTTGATGAGGACTTTTTGGGGAGGACCTCCACATTTAGTATACTAAAAACATTTCCCTATCTTTGTTTCCAGGTATACATCAGCGAGATTGCCGGCCCTGATGTCAGAGGCTGTCTCTCATCTCTCCTGAAAATCTTAAACCAGATCGGGATCTTGATAAGCTTCACCGCCGGAGCGTACTTGGATTGGCAGCAGCTAGCCTTGGTAGTGGCATGCGCTCCAATCGCCTTGTTCCTATGCATCATCTACCTCCCGGAGACTCCCAGCTTCCTGCTGCTCAGAGGAAAGGACGAAGACGCCGCCAAGTCCTTGCAATGGCTAAGAGGACCACAAGCGGACGTGAGGCAAGAACTAGCCACGATAAGAACGAACATCCTAGCCAGCAAAAGGATATCAGACACCCGCCAGTATTTCAGTAAGAGCATGTTTTCTTCGAGATTGACAGGCCCAGTGTTGATAACTTGCGGCTTGATGCTCTTCCAAAGGTTCAGCGGCGCCCACGCTTTTAGCTTTTACGCCGTATCTGTGTTTAGAAAAACATTCGGGGGTATAAGCCCACATTCTGGGGCTATCGCTATGAGTGTTGTTCAGATTCTGGCATCCTGTATTTCTGGGCTATTGATAGACACAGTGGGTCGGCTTCCGCTTTTGATTTCGAGTGGGGTGCTTATGTCTTTGGCTCTAGCGAGCTTCGGGTCGTATATTTACTACGAAGAAGTGTACAGACACACGCTGATAACGGCTACTACCAGCTTACATGGAGAGTACGACTGGGTGCCTTTGACTTGTGTGCTAGTCTTCACGATCGCTTTCAGTCTCGGGATCAGTCCAATTTCTTGGTTGCTTATAGGAGAACTCTTTCCGCTAGAGTTCAGAAGCCTCGGGAGTGCTCTAGCCACGACGTTCAGCTATCTCTGCGCATTCGTGAGCGTGAAGACCTTCGTGGACTTTCAAGAAGCCATGGGTCTATATGGAACATTCTGGTTGTATTCCGGTGTTTCCATATGCGGGTTGTGTTTCGTGGTCGTATTCGTCCCTGAAACGAAGGGACGAGAAATGGACGAGATGGACCCAAAGTATATTGAATCTGTTTGTATTAACAGATAATTAAGGATATTCTAAGATAGTATTTATTTTTGGTATACATAAGGAGGCTTGAATTATATATTACAATAAAAGCCTGCATTCGAAAGTGGCCATTTATACTTAAAATGTAAAAATTACGTAAGTATTAAATATTTTTATAGATTTAAAAATGTTAGTTGTATTAAATATCATAATAATGACTGATTAATCCCATCAAATTTATTTATGTTTTGTTAGGTAATAGAATATTTATTTATTAAGAATTTAATACTTCAATTCAACTGAAAACTGTTGATATTACATATTATAAATACTACCTGTATCCTGCCATGCGTTGCTGTGGCTCATTCTAGTTAAACGGAAAGAAATTTTCATTACATGATGCTTGTGAAGTAATGAGAATATTAAAATACATCACACAACAAATCAATCGAAAACAATACAAATAAGTCGTTGCAGCTGTCAAGAAACACGCTTCCTGTCATAAAAAATGTTCAGTTTTAGAGTGTGTTGCTGTTATTTTCAACAGATAGCGCTGCCATTGCGATAAAAATATTTTTGAAGAAACGAAAACATTTTTTTGCATGTCATAAGTAAACACCAAATTTCAAAAGAGATCGATGTATAACTTAGGGATATCTAAAATTATGAACAAACTATCATTAAAAATTTAATTTATATAGATAGATAATAAATAAAGTAAAAAATTCGCGTGTTTGAATGCAACATTTCGTCAAAATTTCAAAGCAATCCGTGAATTACATTGGAGATTTAATTTTTTTAACAAACGAACGATGACATTTTGATTGATATGGATTTTAATATAAATTACCCAATTAGTGTGATATTTATGCCCACATTGGAATTCTGCATACAAAGCTTTATTAATTATCCAAAATCATTGTTATTATTATTGAATGGGTCTTACGAGTTGCATTTCGCTATCAAAATTAAAAATATATATGTTTATTACTTATTCAATAGAAATGGCTGACAAATTTGAAAAATATGAAAAAAATTCAATTTGTAAATATATTTTCCTTTTTTTTTCATATGAACATAATTCACTCTAAATCTTTTATCCATATTGTTAAATATTATTTTATTATTTATTTCTGTATTATTAAAACTGAACTTATGTTTTCTTCGAAATATTTTGTGTATTGTCTAATTTACAGTGAATTTTTATTACTTGTATAATTTTTAAAGCATTTATTTTTATACCCGATTTTTATCCAAATATGATTTTATTTAAAAAAATGTACATGAATGACGATTTTTTTGTTGTTTTTAAATCAGGCCAATATTTAACTAAATTTACGATTTTAAAATTTATTTATTTATTCAGTTTTCTTCAAAAATCAATATACTGAACTCTCCTTTAATGGGATAGAACAAAAGATGAATCTTTAAAAGTATACTTTATATAAATATAGTTTACTTTTTGAAGGTTCATTTATTAATAAATTCATTTCAGGCTTTGTTAAATGAATGTTGAACCATTTTAAACATGACTTTTTTCGATATTGTATAAAAAGGAAGTTCAATGTAACACTTTTTAGTCATAAATTTTTTTATTACCATTTCGCATTTAAATAAGACTGTAAGTAAAGATATATTCTTGCAATTTAATACAATATCTATCTAATATATATTATTTACACATATTTCTATTTAATAAATTAAAACACAGTGTAACGTAAAATATCGTTCAAGTCCTAAATTGTCAGCATTTATACTATAGGTTCAGATAGGTAATATATTAATAGGTTCAGAGGAAAACCGAGGAAAACTTAGCATGGTCAATTATTTAAAATAGAAAACTTTATTTTACTTAAAAGTGGACAGGTCAGGAGTCGGAATGATCGGGTATGTATGAATGAGGAAGAGACTAAGTTTGTTTGCAAATACCTTTGTACTATTTTTTCTGCGTACCTCTGCAGAGAAACGTCATGAAGTTTAGTTAGCGAGTTTTGTGAATCGTTAACGCTTATCCATTTTTTTCCAAAAAGCACGATCTATAAAATACATGTTTTTACATACTGTGTATAATAGTTCTTTCATGTTATATTTTTCTTCTGACTTCTTAGTTAACCATACTTTTTGTTACACCTGTATAATGAATTGAACTATTTTATAATTAATATATCATAAGGCTGCTCTTAACTTTCTTATTATACGGTGCTAAATAATTAAAATATATGTTTTAATATTATGTACAGTTAATGAAAATTATTGTTTTAGTTAAGAATAAAATATATAGATTTAATATTACAAAATAAGGAGACGTATGTTTGTTGCGTCACGATAGATTTACACAGGTCGCAGTGACGTGAGATGTCTGAGATGGCGATGACCTACCATTGAAAATATAAAATGAAAGAATGTTGAGAAAATGTTCTGTAAATGGTGCGTTCCATCCCCTCTACCCCTGCGGGGAATGACGTAATGGAAGAGATTTCTATGGTTGACTGACGCATTATTTATGATAATTTTCTTAAAAAATATGTATGCTATAACCCTATCATACTCAATACAGTAATCCCTCCTATAACGTTGAGATAGGTACCACGTTATTGGATGGAACGTTGCAGGGAGTTAATTTGTTAAAATTGTATTTTAATTTTAAATTACTCATTTCATCCATGGTTAAAATAAAAAAAATACGATATAAACATTAACCCCATATAACGATCTCTCCGATAGCGCGGTTGCAATTTCAACGTTATAGAGGGGTTCACTGTATAATAAAAATGCTAAAACAACCACTACATTAGCTTTTTCCACCTGTATTTTACCTGTACCTTTTATTGACCATTGGATAATTGAAAAATAAATGATTATTTATTTATATTGGATAATTAAAAATGATATTTTTTTAATAAAAATCAATTGATTAGGCATCCAATTTACTGTTATTTGGTGATCGTTTGAACCGTTATCATAAATATGAATGTATCCTAAAATACAGAGTGGCGCAAAATTCATCACCCTTTCGGAAGATGTTATAATTTTTGCAAATGACGTCGTACGTCAATCATATTTGACATATGTAAACTAGACAGCTGCAGTATACAAAAAATGATAAAACAGGCACAAATTTGTATCAACACTGGCGGCAGCCACTTGACGGATATCGTCTTTTCCACTTACCAGAAGAAAAAATTAAAACTCCAAACAAAGATTTCCATCACTCAAAATCATTATTTTTATTTAATTAAAATGTTATTCATAAAAAAAATTGGGTGATTTATTTTTTGCAACCCTAAATTTGTTTGTATACTGCAACTGTCTAGTTCACAAATCGCTCACTCCTTTCAAGAACGTCATAAATCAAAAAACTTGATTTTTCAGGAGAACGTTTTTAAAGTTTAAAAATATAACACAATGTATTAAAAATAAATATCAAGCCACTTATTGAACTTTTTTCTGAGCAACAGATATTTTTAGGTAAAACCTGAAGGTTTTTTCTCCATTTGAAAAATATTTAGTTTATTTAAAAAAATAATTAAACAATACCTTTTCTTCAAAATGCAAAAACAACACTATTTGCCCTGTAGCGGGTAAATATTAAGTTAAAATTATGCTTCTTTCGCTGGGATATAGTACATTTTCTGGGCATTCTGAAAACATGCACAGCTGAAAATTGACGATTTTTGATTTATGACGTTCTTGAAAAGAGTGAGCGATATGTAAACTAGACAGCTTCAGTATACAGAAAGATATAAAATGGGCTCAAATGTGTATCAACACTGACGGCCACTTGACGGATATCATCTTTTCCACTTAACAGAAGAAAAAAATTAAAGCTCCAAATAAAGTATCCCATGACTCAAAATCATTATTTATATTTTTTTAAAAAATATTCATGAAAAATTGGATGATTAATTTTGTGCAACCCTGATTTTTTTGTAAACTGCAGCTGTCTAGTTTACAAATGTCAAATATGATTGACGTACGACGCCATTTGCAAAAACTATAACATCTTCTGATAAGGTGATTATTTTGCGCCACCCAGTAAAAGAAAAAAAATACGTAGCCTGAACTATATTTGATTAGGGCTATGTATTCATATTCATCGATATTTCTTAGTAAATATTTTTCCTCATATATTTTTTAAATAAATATTTTATTTTGTGTTTGTAAAACTAGTTTTTAAACTTTTATCAGTACTTATTATGAGTCAATTATGTAATATAATATATAATATATACACATGTATGTGTAACTACTACCAAAATAATTGTTAAAAAATTAAAATGTATTTTTTTGCATTATTTTATAAATGTGAATAAAATATATAATACACAAGAAAAAAAGTTTTTTATATATATATTTTTTGATCTTATTTTTATTCACAACGATTCTACATATGTATAAGATTTGTTTAACTGTCATACGTGATAGATACCTCATACACAGGGGCGTGCCTTCTAAATAGGCATAAAAGCAGTGCCTATCCAAACTTACCCGCATAACATATAAAAACACAACAAGTACCTACCCTACCTTACTAAGTAGTACCAGCTTACCTTACTTTCTCTACTGCCTACCCCAGTTAGCAGTGCCTAGCTTACCTTGCTACCAGTGGCGGACCTACCCTAGAAGCCCAGAAGCCCGGGTTGCCTAACAACTCCAACAATTATTAAAAATACATAATTAATGTATGCCTGTTTTTAAATTATCGCGCGCTTTTTCGTACTACCCGAGATAGCCGAGTGTAAACATTCGGCTTTCGCCCTGTCTGTTGCAGGTGCAGGCGATACATGATTAGCCATCTCGCTCGCTCTCATTGGCTTCAATTTGGGCTTCTGCTTCCAGCAAAACGCATAGTTGATTTGGTTTAAAAACATAACTTTAAACCGTACAATGTAGGTACCTATATGGCATTTTGTATCGAGTTTGGAAGCCAGCTTCGGTAGCGTGAACATAGCTACAAGAAATTTAAGCTACAATTCGCAATATTTGTAACGAACGTATTTCATTATTGTTATCTGTTACTCATCTGTCAGATGCTTATCAACTAGTTTTATGCCTTTGTAGAGTTCATAAATATAAAATATAATAGAAAATCCATAATTAAATACGGTAATTGTAGGAATTATTAAGATTTGAATAAGTTTTCGCATTATTATCGTTCTTCGCTACGTTTTTCGTAAGCACATTTTTGTTTGAATGTCATAATGAATTCGGATACGGCCGATGTCGTTTGTGCTGTTTTATTTATTTATTTGTTTTATTTATAAAAGTGGTTGAAGCAATTAATTTATAATGGAAAGGTGAGCGCATTGAATTTTATTAAAAAAAAAGAAATGATTACATCTCAAGGTCTCAAAGACCTACTCCTGATTTAAAAATATCACAACTGTTAAATTACATAAAAGGAAGTTTAATCAGTCGATATACAAAACTCGTTGGATTAGAAACGTATTGAAATATATTATTAGATTAAAACCAATATTTTTAGCTTTTCCACTTTATTTTTATTTGACCAGCGACCGGGTTACCGACATTTTATTACCGTTACCGACATCATCAGACTGGTACTGTAGATGTCGATGTACTGATGATGTCGGTAACGACGAAACCCGGTCGCTGGTCAAATAAAAATAAAGTGGAAAAGCTAAAAATATTGGTTTTAATCTAATAATATATTAAAATGCAATTCCATCACGAAGTGCCAGTGGAAAATAAAAATCTATTAGAAACGTATTTTACTGCAGTCAACATTTTCTTTATTTCAATGTGATGGCTATTCCATACAAAAATTACATCTTTGCATTTTTTACACTCATTACAATACATTGTTTATCTTTATATTGTTTTTTTAAATAAAGTTTTGTCCTGACATTCCTTGGTTGAACTGCATTTTATAGAATAAAATAACAACTATGAAATTTTTTCCACTTGAATTTTATTTGACCAGCAACCGGGTTTCGTCGTAACCGACATCATCGGACTGGTGGTGTCAGTTATGACGAAACCCGGTTGCTGGTCAAATAAAATTCATGTGGAAAAAATTACATAGTCGCTATTTTATTCTGGCTACGCTTGGATGGCTTGACTCTGGCCAATATCTGTACCCTACGGATTCTCCAGTTCTTTAAACACGTTGTGCGTGGCAACGAGGATAGCCTGGAACGACTAGTTGTTATCGGTAGCCTAGAGGGAAAGAGAGAGTGAGGAAGATCCCCACACGATGGACCGATCAAATTAAGGCAGCAGCAGGCACTTCAATGGTTGATGCGCTACGTGCAGCGCAGTCAAGGGATAACTGGAGAAGAGTCATTGCTTCTGCAAGGGTCACAACCCTCAGCAATGAGGAATAAGACGGAGAAGAAGATTTTATTCTGAAAAATAATGGGCTTGCCTAACTGGTAAGCCCTGGGCACGCCACTGCTTGCTACTTACCTTTACTGCCTACCCTCATAATAATTATCTGTGCACGCCGCTGCTCATACATGATACATACACATCATACATGATTCGTTGTTTCAGAAGAGGTTTTTTTTAAATCAAAGAATACACCAAATCTTCCAAAAATTGCATTTATTTGTTATAAACGTCGTATTGTATACTACTACTACTACTACTACTACCATCACACCGTTTCTGCAAGGGTAGGCAAAGAGGATGGAACACCACACTCTGTTGTCCTAACATACACTCCTAGCTTCATTCACATCCATACATCTAGTCATACATGCCCTCCAATTACGTGGACTTTTGACATCACCAAATTTTAGGTTCTGATTGACCTGATCGTGCCGAATATTTATCGGCCGTCTTCGTTCTGTTCTCCCATCCACATTTGCCAGATACACATTCTCAGTCATTCTCTCGCTATCTATTTGCTCCACATGTCCATACCACTTAAAAAACTTTTCTTAAACTGTTCAATCGTATTGTGTAGACATCTGAAAAACTTGACGTTGGACAAAAAGCTGCAAAATGTTCTAGAACATAGTCCTTAAATTTAAGATATAACAAAATGATAACAATGGTTACAGAGACATTTCTTGTTATTCGACATTCAAATGAATTGACGTTTAATCAAAAGTTACTTCACTCGAAGTGTTGCTATGTTTTAAAAGTGATAGTAAGAAATCTTTTAACTTGACTATGTTATTACCAATATTAAAATAGAAATTATTGTGTATGTGTTTATCCCGGTATCGGGTTTTGTCATGGTCTTCAGGAGTCACAAAATCATCGATATTTGAAGGTGTTTCTTCAACACCTTGAGGTCTTGCAGTCAAACGTGTGGGAGATATTGTAGGGCGTGTAGATCTAGTTGAAATGATATCTTTAACCATCGGTGTTGCTTTTGTTGAACATACAGAAGTTGATGATGGTAATTTCGAAGTCCCAGGTGGTAATTTAGATGACACTCCTGACAAAGTTGCAGACGTTGGTGAATCAGAGCCAAAAAGAGTTATCATCTGTAAAGTTGGTAATGTTTCTGCTTTTGTGTCTTCAGCGGGTGTCTGGTATCCCAAAAAGTTGAATCCCAGATCCTGAAAGTTGGGATAGTGCACCCTTTTATTGGAAAATATTTCATATTCGAAATAGTCTTGGCACTTGTTCCATATTTCCGTCCAATGTATCATTGCATCTCCGGTGAAGAAAAACTTGGCCTGTAGTGTCTTTTTTGGGACTCCATTTTTCCAGAATCCGTTTACAGCAAAGAAACACATCTCGTCTGGAAAATTCAATTGAAAGCAATGAGAAATTTGAAAAGAAATATTTATTAATTGTTTCGGCATTAACTTTGTGGTAAGACATGTTATAATGATTAAAGAAAACACTTGTTTTTATACCTCTTGAGTTTTATTAAAGACTACTAGTTTCAGAAGCTAAACTTCAGTTATTATTCAGGCCTGAATGATGGAAGTTTAGATTCTGAAACTAGTAGTCTTTAATAAAACTCAAGTGGTATAAAAACAAGTGTTTTCTTTAATCATTGAAAAAAAATATTAAAATGTTTTTCATTATTCCATATCTTCTATTCATGCCACTCCTATCGGAGGTAGGAGACCATCTCCTTAAACTCCATACGATCCAGGACCAGCCTGATGAGGATTGCTGCCTCCAGTATTCTAAACCACTGTCGAAGACTTTTGAGCCATGTTGTTCTTTTACGCCCCAAGCCTCGTCTGCCCTCTACCTTTCCCTCTACTAAAAGCTGTAGAAGGGCATATTTTTCTCCACGGAATATGTTGCCAAAGCATGAGGCTTTTCGTCTTTTGACGGTGGTTAGCTGTTCAATTAATTTTATTATACACGCAAGTATTTAAAAGCTAGATGATTTCGTATATGAAGTAAGTATGTTTTCTAGGGATGGAAAGGTTGGTAATTATATAGAAAGGAGAGTAAATGGTCAACTGAATCCAGTGCATAATGGAGTCCCAGTTCCAACCCTAATGTATGTTAGTGAAGCATGGAGTTGACAAAACAAGGATGACATTAGACTAAACGCAGTCGAAATGCGATCTCTCAGACAAATGTGCGTCAAAACGATGCATGATAGATGTTCAAATTGTGATATGAGAAAAGGCCACAAGGCTGAGATAAGCGTTATCGATAAAATTACGAAAGGTTTGTCGGGATGGTTTGGGCATGTGAATCAAATTTGTAAATAATAATAAAACAAATTTACTAGACGAATTAAGTTGGTAACAGAAGCAGATCAAGACAGTGGAAAACTTGGTATGATCAAATATTTCAAATCTTGAAATTGGTCAGGTCAGAAGTTGGAATATATAAGGAGTAAATATGAGGAGATGCATGAATGTGGAATAGGCGAAGATTGTTTGCAAAAACAGATTGGTGTGGCAGTGTTAAACATTATTGGATTTGGTAAATTTATTAAGGATTATTAACGTACCTTTCTTAATAGGGCATATAGGACACACCATGTCATCATAGTTTGAGCACAAAACTTTTATATGGCGCTGCTTGATCCTCTTCTCTCCGTACGTCACGAATTTTTTCATCAACCTTATCCTCTCGCGAGCTTCACTATAATCGAAACACCTTGTATGCCAAAATCCAAACTTGGCGTAAAAACAAACTTCACCTGCGAAAAACATGAAACTATTAATGGAATGACGATGAAGAAACTTTCTAATAGAAGCTTTGAAATAACGTATGAATTAATGAATTGGAAACTTAACAGTCGTTGGGTAATATTATAAAATTAAACACGGTTATTAGATTGAATTCTACTAAATAAATGAATAAATGTAAAAAATATTTTTTTATAGGGGGGGGGGTAGGGATAGTAAAGTGCGAACCGGTTCTTGAACATTTTGAATCCCATCACTGATTACAACATTGAGGTTTGATAATGTCCTAATAAGACGAAACGCGTCACATATTATCATATATATGGAAATAAAAGTAGAACACAATCCAATAACCGTGTTTAATTTTGGATACATTACCCAACAATTCAAAATGGAATTCTACCAACTGTCTACAGTTACAATAAATAACTGATCAGTTGTTCAGTCATCAAAAATCGTCTTTAAAAAAGCCGGGTACTAGAAAATATATTAAAATAACTAACTAACGAACTAAGCATCACGCCGCTTCCCCGCAGGCGTAGGCAGATAATGGATCATGGAATTGAAGCTGGCCAGTTTATGACTAAGGGGATAGGCTGAACAAGAGGGAATCACAGTGTCCGTATGACTGATTCATAAACTGTCACATATCGCTCACTCCTTTCAACAACGTCATATATCAAAAATCGACAATTTTCAGTTGTGCATGTTTTCGGAATGCCTAAAAAATGTACTATATCCCAGCAAAAGCGGCATATTTTTGACTTAATATTTACCCGCTACAGAGCAGAAAGTGATGTTTTTGCATTTTGAAGAAAAGGTATTGTTTGATTATTTTTTCAAATACACTAAATATTTTTCAAACATTCAGGTTTTACGTAAAAAGATCCGTTGCACAGTAAAAAGTTCAATAAGTGGCTTGATATTTATTTTTAATACAGTTTGCTATATTTTTAAACATTAAAAACGATCTCCTAAAAAATCAAGTTTATTGATATTTGATGTTGCTAAAAGGAGTAAGCGATATATGAAAAGTCATAAACTGCAACATTTTGAAACAAAAGATATTCATGAAAATATAAATAATAATGAACCTTTAATCAACAATATGACTTTTTTTGTTTTTTTTTGACATCTCATCAAAGATGAAGAAGAATGTGGAAGTCATCTATTGGTGAGAAGTAAAGAAGCTATATTAAGCAGAAACTCTCATATTAGTATGTGAGGTCCTAATCCTGGATTATAATCACACACATGAGAAACGCCAGAAAATATCCTTATAATTTGACCAGATAATTTATTTACAACATTTTGAGTGTGTCCAAAAAATAACATGAAAATAACTCCTGTAATTGGAGATAATCTAGATTTTGTGAACGAGTGTTTGGACACACTCAAAATGTTGTAGATAAGGAAAGCGTTATATATTAATTTACTCACGGTGTATGGTATTTTCTTCAGGATTCAGCAGAACATGTGAATAATTTTTGCATTTGTAACTTATATCGTCAATGGATAATCTTGTACCATTTTCATTGAAGAATAGTTCTCTTCCTCTTGCTTTAAGAACTTTCCTGTACTCAGGAGATGCCCAAAATGGAAACTGTTTTGCCCTCCAAACGAAACAGATATCTCCTACAAAAAAATATTGCACAGCTTATAAATAAACCAACTAACTAACTAACCATCACGCCGCTTCCCCGCAGGGGTAGGCATACAGAATCGAAGGCCACACCACTCTGTCTTTGCAAACATTCTTCGCCTCTTCAACATTCATGCATCTCCTCATACATACGATTTTTACGACTCCTGACCCGGCCACTTTCAAGTATTTGACATACCTGATTGTGCCAGGTTTTCCTAGGTCTTCCTCTGCTTCTTTTTCCAGCTACATTCGCCTCATAAATTTGTTTAACCGTTCTTTCCTCACTCATACGTTCTACATGTCCAAACCATCTCAACACACCTTTCTTAATTTTATCGATAATACTTATCTCAGCCTTGCATTCTTTCCTTATTTCATCATTCGAACATCTATCGAAAATCGTTTTGCCACACATTCGTCTGAGGGATCGCATTTCGACTGCATTCAATCTGCCTTCATCCTTCTTTCGCCAACTCCATGCATCACTTCCATATATAAGGGTTGGAACCAGAACTCCATTGTGTACTGCCAGTTTAGCTTTCGCTGATAAATTTTTATTTGCTAAAACTGATTTTAGTGCACCATTCACTCTCCTTTCCGTGTCTTTATCAATCTTTCCATCCCTAGAAAACATACTACTCAAATATACGAAATCATCTACCTGTTCTAAAAAATAATAATTTAAATGTGATAGCTTATAAATAATAATAATATTAATGATAATTTCAACATAGATGAAGAAGAATATAGATGTTTGGGCTTTTTTTCATTGTATTTCAAGTTTTCTTGTCAATTTATTTATTTATCAAATAATTTTTCATGTGATATGCTATCAAAGACTTTACGAAGATCAATAAAAATACCAATAGTTTTTTTACTCATTTTTTTTATAATTTATTATTAATAATAGAAGTAATTTTTGCTATAGCATCGTCGGTACTTAGTCCTTGTACGAAAGCAAATTGAACCTTCAACCTAATAAAATTCATGCGTAATAGCAATATATACCATATTTATTGGTCAAACAGTAAAACAGTTATAATTTTATTAGACAGTTTATTTTTATAACTCGGTACGCCTTTGACGTTTCAAAAGTATGAGTCTCACGTGAGCGTTATGATTTTTTGGACTGATTTATACCACAAAAATCAATTTGTTTACTGCATGCTACCTTTTTCTGCATTTAAATATTATTTCTGTTTGTTCTCGTTTTATCAGGTGCAAAATATTAGCGCGTCATAGTTTGGTGACATTGTTTCATGCTGGAGGTCCCTGCTTCGATTCCCAGGGGAATCAAATAATTTTTTTCACTCTAATATGCATTTATTACCTAGGATCGGTCCCTGAAGCGTAAGACTGAACACATTGCTGTTTTAAAAGTAATTATCGAAGCAAACAAAAATCTGATATAATGTAGCATATTTCATAAACTTTATAAAATAAATAATATGAAACCTTCATTTATTTTTTTGGTACTGTTATTTTTTATTTATTTTTGTTTTTTTTTTTACGTATCCATCCCTGAACAAGACAAGGTGGTTTTCGAATAAATGAGTAGGAATAATATTACCAAAAATGAAAGTGGTAAAAAACAAAGAATGTGTTTTACTATATTGAAGTTATGAAAACACAACTCTGAAAAATGTTTATGAATATTTTTAAGCTTCTTTTTTCTTGTAAAAATTATTAAAAAAAATATAAATAAAAATTTATATGAAATATAAAAATATATTTTTAGTATTAATATTACAAAAATCAGATGTAAACTATTGTTTTTATGAATTAATGAAAAATGATTATTAGAACTTATATTTATGTATATTATATCTAATTTACTATTAAAATCTTACTTTTCATTTCGGCATCAGGTACATTGATCGTGTCATTAATTTCTGTAACAAAAAATCATTTGTTTTGAATATTGAAAGCATTAACTTTGTGGATCATATTGATATATTATTTCGAGAAATAAAAATACTCTGTGTTCTGATCCACTCACATTGTGAGTGGATCAGAACACAGTATTTTTATAAGTTCAGAACACAGTATTTTTGTAAGTATTTTTATTTCTCGAAATAATACATAAAAAATCATTTTATAAATTTTTGCATTGTAAATAATTCGAACAGATTTATACAACATTTTTAACATCTCAACATAGATGAAGAAAAATGAGGATGTTTCGGGTTGTATTCCAATGGTTAATGTCGCGAACTCTCATATTTCTAGGTTTGAACCCACTCTACCGCAATTTGATACCTATTTTTAATAATAAGCTGCTTAGGCCCACAGAAACAGTATGAAATTGAAGTATTTTAGAAAATAATAAAAACACAAATATTACTTTTTTAAGTCTGGGTATTTTCAGGGCTTGTGACCTGTCATATGCTGATTAAGCGATCACTTTACGCACGTGCAACATTCACCAATTCTACCCATAATTGATAACCACGCTACTTCAATTTTTTTCTAAACCTTTAGATATATTGATCAATCTCGTGACACAGTACATATGAGTTCACAACAGCCATCTATGTTAGATTGATCATCTTTGTTAAGATGTCCCAAAAAAAATTTAATATCTCCTTACTGGAGATGATCCTCATGAATCAAATGAAATTATGGTAACTTTAAACATAAAGAGTAAATCCACTCACGAGAAGGCATAGGCAATACAACTTAAAAAGTTGAAGCCTGAGTAGGGTCATGATAAGTGGTGTTGCATAAACCGTAGCTAGATTTCAGAGTCACTTGAACGTTAGGTAATTTAAAAAAAATGATCCAGATTTGTGAACAAGTTAGACACTCAAAAAATTGTTAATTCTTCTCTCTCTCTCTCATGGACCGATATGGTCAGCAACGAAAAAGTGCTCCAAAGAGCAAGAGCAGGGAGACAGTTGCTGGCTGATATCAAGGTCCGGAAGGTGCCCTATCTGGTGCATGTGCTGAGAGGAGAGAAGTACGAGCTATTGCATCTAATCATAAAAGGCAAAATAGAGTTGACGAGGTGCGGGCAGAAGGCAGATCTCCTGACTCCGGAATATACGAGATTGGACGGGGATCAGGACCTTCGAGGCGCTGTTTAGAGCTGCCCAAGATAAGGACAACTACTCTCAAGTGATAGTCGACGTCAGAGGGACCTGACATGACACTAACAGAAGAGAGATATCATAGAAGACAAAAAATTGCAAGATTATTGCATACAAAGTCATCGTAATCAGAGGGCATATGGCTCACTCCTTTCAACAACGTCAAAAATCAAAAAACTTTTTTTTTCAGGAGATCGTTTTTAAAGTTAAAAAATATAATACAATTTATTAAAAATAAATATCAGGTCACTTATTGAAGTTTTTACTGTGCAACAGATCTTTTAAGGTAAAACCTGAAGGTTTTTTCTCCATTTAAAATTTTTTAAGTATATTTAAAAAAAAAAATTAAACAATACCTTTTCTTCAAAATGCAAAAACAACACTTTCTGCCCTGTAGCGGGAAAATATTAAGTTAAAAATATGCTGCTTTTGCTGGGATATAGTACATTTTCTGGGCATTCCGAAAACATGCACAACTGAAAATCGTCGATTTTTGATTTATGACGTTCTTGAAAGGAGTGAGCGGCATATGACTGACTAGATGCATGGACGTGAAGAAGGCCAGGAGTGTATGTCAGGACAGAAGAGTGTGGCGCTTCATCCTTTCAGCCTACCCCTGCTGGGAAACGTCGTGATGATAGTAGTATTAGTAGTACATACAGAAGAATAAATTAATACATTTTTTTGTGTATTAAAAACATTATCAATTTTGTGGTATGGTAAGACACTCTCCTTATCATTCATCGTTCACTTTGCAAATAAAACTGGTCTTTGTTTAAAAAAAATCTAGAAATAATTAAAGCAATTAATAAAGATTATTACTGCACATATTAAAACTATTACTTTAGAGTAGGTACCTAGAATTGTACATATAACTATTTAAGGACCGTCAGTCCATTTAATCTTTACATTCGTTTGAAAATGCCAAAACTAGGCGAAACAATATTAAATGTAATGTGTTTTTTTACAATAAAATACAATTAAGTGTACTCAAATATCTGTGTTTGATTTAATAATTAAAACATAAATTAATAAAGTCTTACCCATAATAAATAACAAACTAATTTTAACATCAAGTCCACTTTTAAAAATATTCCCATTCTGATTCATTTGTCCCTTCTTTCAAAAATTTTAATTTTGTATAAATGTCAGACCGCAATAATTTTATGTTAATGACCTGATTATGGAATGATTATTCTGAAACCGGTAGTTACGTAATAGTGTTTATTAAAGTGGTATTACATAAAGTGAACGATGAATGATAATGAGAGTGTTAAAATAGTATAATACATACCTTGAACACTTTCAGCGTTATCAAAAATTTGTATTAAAAAAATGAAAAGCAAAATTGTGACTCTCTTTACGTGTTCAACCATGTTCACAACAAAACTATAGACCCACTAAAATTATATGTTATACACAATAAACAAATTTGATCAAAAATATTTCATGGTTATATTCAGGATTTCAAAAGTGACTATTATACTGAACAGTAAAACATCTATAAAAATAGCAATTTAATGGCCTTTGAATCATAAGTGCAACGATAAAACGAATCACGACTCACTATAATACGAGTATACATAATAGATAAAGCATTTTGAAAGAAACATTATTCCTACGTATGTTGGCTTATATGAGAGGCCCTTAGCCAAATTCAAACATTTCTAGGTCTTATTTTCACTAAATTGTAGTGTATTACCCACTATCCGTAATCAGTGGTGCATAGGGCACTTATTGGCAAAACTAATACTGAGTCCGAACGATGCGGTGTTAGTTTCGTTAATAATAATTTTGGATAATTTATGTAGCGCCATTTTCGTAAAATACTTCCTCAAGGGCGCTTTAATTAATTGCATTAAGGTTGTAAAAAAAAAATTAAAAATTAAAAAAAAAAGTCAGTGCGCGAGAAGCTTCACGTGTATTCCGAGTAATTTTTTTTAAATGGATTTTTTTTTTTAATTATGTATTGAAAAATTTTTTTTTTCCTTTTTTTCTGTGGTCTCAATTCTGTGGATTGGTCTGCAGCAGTGAATGACATCCTCGCCATTCCGGTATATTATGCGAAACCCTCTTCAGCTTCTCATACGTTGAACAGCCCTTACCTTTTAATGACTTTTCTTTTTAGAGCCATATATTTAGTTACCAAAAATAAAATTATCAGTACAAAAACGGTATTTGAAGCAAAAAAAATATTTGGAAACTCTCAAAATGTTGTAAATAAATTAACTGGTCAAATTATAAGTTAAAATAATAATTAGAAAATGATATTTTCCGGCGTTTCTCATGTATGTGATTATAATCCCGGATTCGGACCTAAAAGAATAATATAAGAGTTTCTGCTCAATAAAAAGCTTCTTTTCATCTCACCAATAGATGTCTTTTGTGAAGTTTTAGTGATTCAAGAACAATGTTTCGAAATTGGTTCATATATATAGATCTTCCAAGAATTTGAGTAGTGTAGTTGTCGATAGTGACATCTCTTGGGATAATCATTACAAATTAAGATAAGACAACTATTATTTCATATTAACAGTGTGCGAGCAATCCCAAAGACTTGATTTTCACAAAAATATTAAAATAGATATTTCAATAAAGACGAAGAAGTTGATTTTTACTACTACTACTACTATAATCATGCGGTTTTCCCAAAGGGGTAGACAGAGAGGATGGAATGACACACTTATTTGTCCATACGTACACTCCTAGCTTCCTTCACATTCATACATAGCGCAGACTTTTTACGGCAATTATGCAGTTTATTTTGAAAAAGGATAATGTAAATTTTGGCATTGAAAGGACAGGAGAGTTATTGTTACACAGTGTACAAAAAACCCACTTAAAACAAGTCTGTAAATGCATGGACCTCCGTATTGCCTTCTCAAACAAAACTCTTCGTCTCTATTGAGATAAATATTTGTATTTTTTTTAAATACTATATTAAAATGGCTTCTTTAAAATCTTTATTACGATTGACGATACTTGATTTTTTTATTGAGAACAATTAATAAACTATTTTTTCTTATAAGCGTGAATAAAATTATTATTGGCGTTACCTTTTTATTATAACATAAATAAATAGTAACTTTATAAAATTGAACAACTTTTTTTAACCACTTTTTTATAATTAGAACACTTTTGAACCTACCGGTTTCGAAAGCTTTTGGTAAGAGAATGTAATTGAGTATTTTAATGTTTTTAATGTTTTAGAATTTAATAAACCGTGATGACGACAAGGTTCTTGTCGAAACCGGTAGGTTGAAAAGTGTACTAATAATAAAAAAATTGGTTAAAACAAAGTGTTTTAATTTTATAAAGTTTATAAAATGTGCCACAAAGTATCTGCGAAAAACATTCAAGAAACAGTAACTTAATTATAGATATTTATTTTTCAAATTTCAAAACCCTAATTGGTAGAAACTAGAGCCCTTTTTCGTGTCGTTGAAATGCATTTTTTTTTCATTGAAGTTGCTATTGTCATACTCGTTTTCAAAATCAAACCCAAAGTTATTTTTATTATCTGGGCGGTTTTCAAATCGATTATATTATGAATGTAATTGAATCATTATTATCCTACACTAAGATGGCTTTGTCACTACCACAATAGAAGAAAGAAGGAAATAAGATAATCAAGGAAGAGCTCCATACAATATGTAGAGCAGAATAAGGCGAAGGTATGAAGATCTGAAAAACCTGGAGATCAAATTGGAGAATGTAGTCAAATCAAATACAAAAACGTAGTATTTTATCAATTTTATTAGAGAAAGTGGTCAAATCATTATCATCTCACGCTACGATGACCTTATCACTTTTACAATAGAAGAAGAGAAAAATAGGAAAACTAAGGAAGAGCCACATACAATATGCAGAGCAGAAAAAGTTAAAGGTTTAAAGATCTAAAAAACCTAGCTTTAGACAGATAGAGGTAGATTTTGCTACATAAACAAGATCACAGCTCTCAAATTCAAAATGTGGCTCACTCATTAATGGTACTATAATTCCACCTGCTCTACTTTTCTTTTTTTTTATTAACGCATTGTTTTTCGTCATAGACCTCGTTTACCGTAGAATTATTTGCTTCAAATGGTAAATCAAAATCTTCGTCATCTTGATCTTCATAATCGTCTTCAAAATCATAATCGAAAAAATCGTCTCCAGCTTTGTCATTGCCAATTGGTTTTGTAAATTTTTCATAGGTAATTGTCGAATAGTGTATCATGGGAACATCATCATTCGTATCTGGCATCGTGATTGATTTAGGATTAGTAATGCAACCTGTCGTATTTGTTGTTTCAGGAATAAATTTAGTTGGAACGCTTGTTGATGAATTATCAATAACAACAGGTGTGTCTTCACTTGTCTCTGCAAGAGTTGATGTTGGTTTTCGTGAAAATGAGTCTGTCAATATTACACCTTCGGTTGTTGATTCTGTTATAGTTAGATTATCGATAACAACTTCAGTTGTATCTTCACTAGTCTCTGGTGGAGTTGGAGTAGATTCATCTAAGAATGAATCTGATTCTGTTATAGTTGGATTATCAATAACAACTTCAGTTGTGTCTTCAATTATCTCTGCGAGAGTTGGTTTCGATTCTTCTGAGATCGGGTCTGTCATTATTTCACATTCTGGTATTGCTAATTCTGTTATAGTTGGATTATCGATAACGACTTCAATTGTGTCTTCACTAGTCTCTGGTGGAGTTGGAGTAGATTCATCTGAGAATGAATCTGAAAATTCTGTTATAGTTGGATTATCAATAACTACTTCAATTGTGTCTTCACTCGTCTCTGGCAGAGTTGGATTAGATTCATCTGAGAATGAATTTGTCGATTCTGTTATGGTAAGATCATCGATTACAACTTCAGTTGTGTCTTCAATTATCTCTGCAAGAGTTGATGTCGATTCTTCTGAGATTGGGTCTGTCATTATTTCACATTCTGGTATTGCCAATTCTGTTATAGTTGGATTATCGATAACGACTTCAATTGTGTCTTCACTAGTCTCTGGTGGAGTTGGAGTAGAATCATCTGAGTATGAATCTGTCGATTCTGTTATGGTTAGATCATCGATAACAACTTCAGTTGTGTCCTCAATTATCTCTGCCAGAGTTGGTGTCGATTCTTCTGAAATTGGGTCTGTCCTTATTTCACATTCTGGTGTTGCCAATTCTGTTATAGTTGGATTATCGATAACAACTTCAATTGTGTCTTCACTAGTCTCTGGTGGAGTTGGAGTAGATTCATCTGAGAATGAATCTGTCGATTCTGTTATGGTTAGATCATCGATAACAACTTCAGTTGTGTCCTCAATTATCTCTGCCAGAGTTGGTGTCGATTCTCCTATGATTGGATCTGTCATTATTTCACATTCTGGTGTTTCCAATTCTGTTATAGTTGGATTATCGATAACAACTTCAATTGTTTCTTCACTAGTCTCTGGAGGAGTTAGAGTAGATTCATCTGAGAATGAATCTGAAGATTCTGTTATAGTTGGATTATCGATAACTACTTCAATTGTGTCTTCACTCGTCTCTGGTGGTGTTGGATTGTCAATAACAACTTCAGTTGTGTCCTCAATTATCTCTGCCAGAGTTGGTGTCGATTCTCCTGAGATTGGGTCTGTCATTATTTCACATTCTGGTGTTTCCATTTCCGTTATAGTTGGATTATCGATAACAACTTCAATTGTGTCTTCACTTGTCTCTGGTGGAGTAGGAGTAGATTCATCTGAGAATGAATCTGTCGATTCTGTTATGGTTAGATCATCGATAACAACTTCAGTTGTGTCCTCAATTATCTCTGCCAGAGTTGGTGTCGATTCTTCTGTGATTGGGTCTGTCATTATTTCACATCCTGGTGTTTCCAATTCCGTTATAGTTGGATTATCGATAACAACTTCAATTGTGTCTTCACTCGTCTCTGGCGGAGTTGGAGTAAATTCATCTGAGAATAAATCTGATGATTCTGTTGTAGGTGGATCATCAATAACAACTTCAGTTGTGTCTTCCATTATCTCTGCCAGAGTTGGTGACGATTCTCCTGAGAATGAGTCTGTTAATTCTGTTATGGTTGGATTATCGATAACAACTTCAATTGTGTCTTCGCTTGTCTTCACTGTAGTTGATATTGATTCTTCAGTATTTTTCGTCGTTGTCGTTTCTGAATAAGTTGTATCTTCGTAGGTTGAGAACTTTGTCCTTGGAGAAGATATATGACTATCAGTTTCCATTTTCGTTATTTCTGTTTCTTGCGGTTCCATGGACGATTCCAAACAATCGGATGAGAAGTCGCGGGAGTTTACATCTTTTGAATCTTTACATTTATTATTTAGATGAAAATGGAGATGTTTGTGGTTATGAGATTCCTTTTTAATAGAAACTTTATTATTCATGGAATTATACTCAAAATCTGGTTTAAGATCCGATTCAATGTTGTTTTTGCTTTTGAAAGAATGATAGAGATTTATTAAATTATCAATTATTGCTTTCATTAAGCCACGATCAGAATTATTTTTCAATATTTCATCGGAAAAAGAGTCAACTCCTCGATGCTGTTCATCTTCAGTGTCATCTAAATCATCTGATGTCGTGGTCGAGGTGGTTATCTTATTAGCGATAAATGGTTTTGGAGGGTCGGCGAAGCTTTCTAAACTTGGGTAAAAAACATTTTCTTCGACATAATCTTTACCGTTGAAATCCTTGCCACATTTATTCCAAATTTCTTTCCAATCTAAACGTTGGCGACCTATATAAAAGAAATTTTCTTGATATTCTCTGTCTGGTGGATCTCGCAACCAATTTTTGGTTGCAGCATAATGACATAACTCGACTGAAACAAAACAAACGGAACAATAAACGGTTATGCCAATATTAATGAAAAATAATTTTTTTCTATGCTGAAATTATATAAACTACTCGTACAATAAAATCAAAGATGACAATTGTTGAAAATGTTGGTTGAATCTTTCTTCTTCCTAGCTCCATCCCAACTAATCATCTCTGTTGACTAAGCTCTTAGAGTCAGCTCTTCTCGTCCTCAGACGTCCTTCTGTCGTCCTCCTGTCATGGTCATCATCACTTTGGCCATACCTTCAAATCATGTTTTCTTTCTACAGCATCCATGAATTTTTTGTCTTCCTCTAGTTGACTTTTGAGAGAAATCTATGGCAATTGTCTGGTTCACAATGTGATCAGGTTAAATACATACTTTATTTTATGTAATTAAAATATAATTTTGTTTTGAAATTACTATTTATTTTTATTATAAAATGGAAAATCGCAATGTTGTTGCTTACTTTATGATCTATTATAAATTTTTCACTATGTTTAACCAATTTTTAAAAGAAATTAATTACCTTTAAGCTTTGAGCAGTCGACACAGTGAATGTTCTTCAAATTCGGACATAACGTCGTCACATACTGGAAACGAATCTTCTTTCCATCAAACGCAAAGTATTTAAAAAGCAATCTTTTTCTTTCTTCACATTCGAAGTCAGACGCGCATGCCGTAGACCAAAATCCGAATTTTGCATAGTGGCAAATATTATCTATAAGCAAATATAAAAACACCATTCTTTAAACGTATTTCAATTAACTATACTACTATATTGTCCGCCTCCGTAATGTTATGGTCAGCACGCTCGGCTACTGTTCTGGAGGTCCCGGGTTCGATTCCCAAGGGGGGTAATTAAATAAAAGTGATTTTTTCACTGTAATATTTATTCAATATTACCATGGACTGGTACCTGAAGCGGAGGGCTGATCACCTTTCCTTCATGTGTAAACGATCAAGATAACACTTCGTTAATATGACACAGTGCCCTATGCACCATTGGGGTGCGGATACGTACTCTATTTATTATACTACAGTAATTCGTCACGCCAAATCTGACAATCACGAAATCGACACGATATTTAAAAATATAATAGAGGTATTCTATGTCTCCAAGAAAAGAATAATGTACTGTTGGACTCTTAACCTAAAAACGCAATGCAATAATGGGTTCTTTAAGGTCTGTCAGAAAGCCTAGATGTTTATGTATCAGACCCGAGAATACGGTGAGGATAGCTAACAATGTATTATTTCGAGAAATAAAAATACCTTGTGTTCTGATCCACTCACATTTTTATTAAACAACTAGTTTCGGCAACAACCTGTTGCCCTCTTCAGGGTTACATTTATTACTAACCCTGAATAGGGCAACAGGTTGTTGCCGAAACTAGTTGGTTAATAAAAATGTGAGTGGATCAGAACACAAAGTATTTTTATTTCTCGAAATAATAAATCAATATGATCCACAAAGTTAATGCTTTCAATATTCAAAACATAGCTAACAATAACCTTAAAACTTAAAATCCATAGTGAATTATAAATTTTCAAAACTAAAATAAATAAACATATAAGACACACCCCTACCTAGACTCCATACCAAAGAATATATATATATTTTTTAATTTACTTTGTTTAAAAAAATATACAGTAAAACGAACTCCCTCTCTAAACGCAAGTATCTACATTATTAGAGACTTAGAAACGTTATATTTTAAATGTATTGTATATTTACCAACTATTTTGCTTTATTTGAATATGTATTTTGTAAAAGATAAAATAAAATAAAAAAATGTACAAAATAATTTTTTTTTTGATGTTTTGGGTGTACGAACCTGTGCAGTATTTCCAATTTTCTAGAATCCCTAGGAGAAAATTGCATGATGGTAGTAACAGTTTGTTGTCTAATTGTAATATAAGCATACGATGAAAGCAGGGAAATTAACCTTTAATTTTGTTAAACGATGTAAATTGAAACACGCTTTCGATGGACTTACCATAATAATTGAATACTATTTCACATCGATTGATAATGATTTTCATTCCATCGAAACACGCGTCACAATAAAATAGTGTTTACAAAATAAGTGTTAAATTTTAAATGGAGAGTTGTTACCAAAAAGTCACTGCCAAATCAATCAATAAAATGATTTATTCGCTAGCTTCGTTGGACCGTTTATGTTCTTGACATTATCAACTCTATCTGGTGTGCATTCTAGACATAGTTAAGTTGTAAGAGGTGATATAGACATATCGCTCACACCTTTCAACAATCGTCAATTTTCAGGAGTGCATGTTTTTGGAATGCCCAGAAAATGTACTATATCCCAGCAAAAGCGGCATATTTTTAACTTAAAATTTACCCGCTACAGGACAGAAAGTGTTGATTTTGCATTTTGAAGAAAAGGTATTGTTTAATTATTTTTTTAAATATATAAAATATGCCCGCCTCTGTAGTGAAATGGTCAGCACGCTGGGCTACCGTACTGGAGGTCCCGGGTTCGATTCCCAGGGGGCGGGTCAAATAAATATAAGTGATTTTTTCTCTTTAATATTTATTCAATGTTACCCTTGACTGGTACCTGAGGTGAAGGGCTGATCACCTTTCTTTCATGTGTTAACGATCAAGATAACACTGCGCTTATATGATGCAGTGCCCTATGCACCATGGGGGTGAATAAGGGTTAACAAATATAAAATATTTTTCAAATGGAGAAAAAACATTCAGGTTTTACCTAAAATGATCTGTTGCATATTAAAAAGTTCAATAAGTGGCTTGATATTTATTTTTAATACATTTTATTATATTTTGAAACTTTACAACGACCTCCTGAAAAATCAAGTTTCTTGATATTTGACGTTGTTGAAAGGAGTGAGCGATATGTAAAAAAAAACAGCATTAATAACCAGTGCGGAAAATGATTTTCAGGATGAAGAGTCTCTACAAGATGAAGTGATTCCATTCAAGAGCGCTACAGAACTCTTAATCCCGGATGCCCTAAAGATGATCGGTACAAATGAGGATAAGAAATTTGCTCATTGGTGGGAGAAAACCACGTGAATCTCCTCAGGAGAAGGCGGACTGTTGGCTGTCGTCAACAGGCCTTCCGTTCCACGAGAAACGGGGTTGGCGTTTTGCTTCCTAACGAGACATGAGTTAAGATGAAGAAGAATAATGTAAACATATTTTTTTGTTTAAATATAAATGTATATTCTTACAGTGGGTAGGGCAAAATTATTATTGGCGTTACCTTTTTATTATAACATATATAAATACTAACTTCATTTTAGAAATCTATTTTTCAATTTTCAAACCCCTTATTGGTAGAGCTAGAACCCTTTTTCGTATCATTTAGTTAATGAAATGCTTTTTTTTTATTTTATTTAAAAGTTGCTACCGTCGCATATTTTTTTTAAAATCATACTCAAACCAAATACGATTATCTGGACGGTCATCATCTCGATTATATTGGAGAATTTAGTTAAATCATTATAAATCTACGCTAAGATGACTTTGTGACTACCACAATAGAAGAAAGAATGAAATAAGAAAATCAAGGAAGAGCTACATACAATATGTAAAGCAGAAAATGGCGATGATATAAAGGTCTGAAAAACCTGGAGATTATATTAGAGAATGTAGTCAAATCAAATACAAAAATGTGGTTGGTATTATATCAACTTTATAAGAAGAAGAATAAAGTGAACGATTTTTTTTTCATTTAAATATGAATATATATTCTTACAGTGGGCAGAGTTTTCAGTCGTGTTTAATATGGAGCCAAGGTTTATTTTACAAATGTCGTCTATTTCCTTATTAGATAAACGTTCCCCATTTTTGTAGAAGATGTTGTGTACGGATGCCTTCAACAACTGCTTGTAATCCTGAGTTAACCAAAAAGGCCACCGTCTCGTCCTCCACATGTAGCAAAGATCACCTAAAATAATAAACAATGGATATTCTTGATTATTGGACTTTAGAGTTTTCCGCTTCCGTATTGTAATACAATGGTTTACTATTTGGCAATTAATGAAATCAAATAAATACTGCATCAATATGAATCAGTTCCCTGTGAACATCTGGTAAGGAAAAGGGTTAGAAGAACAAAAAACTTTAAATTATTTTTTGACATCTCAACATAGAAAAGTGTCGCCTTTCAAAATCCGCCAGATCCAATTTTATAATATAAGATTTTAAAATGAAATCTCTATCGGAATGTCAATTGTGGGCTTTGTTGTTTAAAATATTTATATACTTGAAAACTCTGCTAAAAATACTTAAAAACAGCGTTGTATTTCAAATTCCCCTGAACTTGCTTTCTGACCCATATCGGCCAATCAGAGAGCGGGGATAGGTAAAAAATTAATATGACGTTATTATCGGTTTGTGTCTCTTGTTTTTTTTAAATACTGAATAATTTTCTATTACATTGGGAAAATTCTCTATGTCATAATATTTAATATAAAGACAGAAAAATCTTTTACATAAATGTTACCCGGAGAATTTAGCATTTTTTGTAAAATTGACTTACATGGATCTGGCGGATTTTAAAAGTAGGCGACACATAAAGAAGAATAAAGAAGTCTGGGCATTTACGGGGCTTACGATCGTCATAGGCTGGTTTAAATTATTCAAATTCGAAACATAGTGCTTGAATTGAGTAGAATGTCACTAGTTCTATCTATGGTGAGACGAAAGAGATTAATTAATTTTCTTAATTGGAGATAATACACATTTTTAACAAGTATCTGAACACACTCAAAATATTGTAAAAATCTTTAGGTTTACATCACGGCGTGAGCTTTCCCTTCTCTTCCCGACCCGGTATTGACCGTGAATGATTTTTTAAAATTTAATTGTTCATTATAATGTTCTCGTGTATTCCATTATATAATAATATTTATATAAAGTTTTAATAAGTTATTTATTTAGTACTTACTTTGAATTTCTTCCTGCGACCATGGTCCCACTGACGAACTGTTTTCTGAAAAGTATTTAAAAAAATGAGTATAAAAATTTTAGGAATATGGAAGTTTACATCGGTTGGTTGAAATGATCTCTTTAGCACTGTATAGTGTACATCTCTCTTCCCGTGATACTTTATTTGATTTTGATATTTCTTTAATATGGTTCATATGACAAGAAACAATTTGCACGCATGCTTAAAATTATCTAAAATCCATCTGTTGAAATTAATCTAAGGTCTGGACTTTTTCGTCTCTGTCGGTAAACCTTTAAAAGATATTTTAATAAAATTTTCTTTAATTATTTTACGATGGATGAAGCATTTATGTACAAATATTTGAATATCTCAAAAATACTTTTAATTTTCATTCATTCAAACCCTCATCCGCACCCCAGTGGTACAAAGGGCACTGGATTATATAAACGTAGTGTTTGTTATCTTGATCGTTAACACACGAAGGAAAGGTGATCAGCCCTCCGTAATATTGAATAAACATTAGGGTGAAAAAATCACTTATATTTATTTGACCCCCCCTGGGAATCGAACCCGGGACCTACATAACGGTAGCCGAGCGTGCTGACCATTACACTACGGAGGCGGACAACTTCTAATTTAGTAGTAATATTTCAGCCTGTTCAATTTATTCATTTAAATGATAGTTAAGACGTATTTTTCATCTTTTCTTCCTTCTTATATATATATATATATATATATATATATATATATATATATATATATATATATATATATATATATATATATATATATATATATATATATATATATATATATATATATATATATATATATATATATATATATATATATATATATATATATATATATATATATATATATATATATATATATATATATATATATAAAGTACTACCAACCTCTACTGCCTACCCTTGTAAGTAGTACCAGCTTGCCTTACTACCTACCTCTACTGCCTACCCTTGTAAGTATTACCAGCTTACCTTACTACCTACCTCTACTGCCTACCCTAATAAGTAGTACCAGCTTACCTTACTACAAATCTCTACTGTCTACCTTTGTAAGTATATATATATATATATATACACATATATATATATATATATATATATACATATATATATATATATATATATATATATATATATATATATATATATATATATATATATATATATATATATATATATATATATATATATATATATATATATATATATATATTTGTCTGAGGATCTGGCTGTCCTACTATCCATCTCTTGTGACATAGACTGCCAGTTATCACGCTATTGCTTATGAGGTCTTCCAGATTATCTTCTTCCATCTGCGTTCTCGTGAAGAGCAATTCAAGGTAGTCTATTTTCTTGCATTCTATTGACATGGGCATTGCAGAATCGTTTCTGTCTTCGTCATCTGACTATATCCTCCGTTCTACAAATTTTCCGAATTTTCGTATTCCCTATTCGGTCTCTTAGCATGTTTCCGGTTATGTACCTCGAAACCCTCATTTCTGAAGTACTTAAAAGTGATTTGGTTCTCACTGTATCTTCTCTGGTCTCTATCCCATACATATCGATGGTGTAATGGCAAAGGGTAGTGTGATAGAAAGTCTGTCAAATTTTTCATTTTCTAATTTCCACAAAATGTCTAAAATAGTGTATTCCATAATCTAGCAAAAGGATAAAGCTGTAGTTGCAATACTTATCTAGTGTTTTTAAGATATGTACATCTGCCATCCGAAATTATTATTGTATATATATATATATTTTTAAGAGAATTATTTGTGTTTTTATTATTTACACAAATATTTAAGTTTCATACTAATTCTGTGAGCCTAAGAGGCTCATCATTAGAAATAGGTATCAAATTGTAGAGTGGGATCGAACCGAGAAACTCTGACTTAAGAGTCCGCGACACTAACCACGGGACCACAACCCTACACTATTTGATTTCACAAGTTTGTTTTTTATCTCCTGTAAAATGTAGTCTGAGACAGATATACCCCTTTGCCTTTACACTACCGATATGTGGCAATCGGTCTTATTTTTAACTAGACAAAATAATTTCGATGAATGTACGGAATTGTGTGTCTAGAGCTTAAGTATTTATCAATCATAATTTCTCTTTCTTTCATCAGTGAATTGATTAAATCATCAATTAATCGAAATAGTTACTTACTTTGATGACTTACCGACGTTTGTGGAATAAATAATTAAAAACCGAATAAAAATGCAATATAACTTACGTTCGCAATCCACATTTTCTAAAACCAAAATAAAATAAATCCAGTAACGTAAAACATTCACTGGTTTTAAGTCCATAGCTGAAAATTTTACATACGTTACTGCGTGTGTGCATTTAATGCTATTTTTTTATTAATCGCGTACGTCATTTTCACCAACAACACTTAAGGCATTTGTTAAGTGGCAACTCAATTTTTTCTAAATCCAGGTAACATTTTACGTATGTTTTCTTAAAACACCGTTTTTGCATTGAATAAAAAAGTTTTCCTTTAAAATAATTGCATAGTTTTGAAAAAAAAACCTATTGAAAGGTAAGGAGTTAAAAACATATTTGAATGTTATTATTACATATATTCTAATAAACAAAAAATCCAAATATATTCTTTAAAAATATCAGGCATGAAGAGTCATGTGACCTTTCCGGTAGTCTCCGGTGGAATGAATGCGACTTAACGAATGCTGGGCCTCAAAATCAGAATGAATTGTGTAAATAAGAAATTATCTATTAAACATATCTCAGATATTTTCCATGAACCAAGTATCTAAGAAATGGATTATATTCTGTTTCAAATATTATCTTCCAATTTATCTTCCTTATCAATAATATCATCCATCCAGAGTTTTTTCACTTACATGATCTATATCAACCCTTGATAACAAAACTATATTTGTAGACACATAATAACTAAACATTCGTCAAGCGGACTACGCAATTAAAAACGTGAAAATTTTTAAAGTATTAAAAGTATTAAAAATAGTAACTTGTTACATGACACTGGAGTTTGGTTTATTAGGAATGAATCTAAGAGACATTTAACAATAAATCCGTAAACAAAGTGTCGGGTTGTGGTCTCGTGGTTAGTGTTGCGGACTCTTAAGTCAGAGTTTCTCGGTTCGAACCCACTCTACCACAATTTGATACCTATTTCTAATAATGAGCCGCTTAGGCTCACAGAAATAGTATGAAATTGAAATATTTGTGTAAATAATAAAACACAAATATTTCTCTTTAAAATAAAAATAAAAAGTCTGGCGGGTGCGGGGTGCAGGGAAGTAAGTGCACTTGACTTTTTCGGAAAAGGGCGTCGTCACGTGGACGATTGTTTAGTTATCTAGGGTTAAGGGATTGGTTTAAGATATGTATACTTAAAATCGCGCTTAAGTAATATGATTCAAATGTTGGTGAAATCCTTTATTTAATGTTTCTATTGATTGTATACAAAAATCGTGCTACACGATGTATACAGCAAGAATGTTAATCTATGTACATGGAAATGTTTCACTGTTTCAAAATAAAATTAATAATTTTAACGATTTGCTGCATAATAATTATAAGTGTTTTATAGAAAATCAATTAAAATTGTAAGGCTCTAATATGCATCAAGATAATGTATTTTATTTTAGCTCAAAAAAGAAACAGGTGTGTGTTTTTTTTTAAGGAACATGTCACTTAAACCAACATACTGATTGACGATACTGGGATTTGTGAACAAGCATTTGGACACACTCTAAATGTTGTCAACATATTGAATCTACCGAATGAAAAATCGTAAACCTGTACAATCACAGACTTCCGCATTCCCCACTCAAAACAACACTTCATCGTCTCTTTTAAGATATTTAAAATATTTTCTCTCTGTACTCTCCGCATAATACTTAAATAACGGGTAATCAGTTTAATCTCCAACTTGAGAGATGTAATAAAGTAAGAATACTAATTATTATAACGCTTTTATCACTAAAATGTAAACCACAATAAAACAAATCACGAGTCATTGAATAGCGTTGCCGGATACTTGGCCGACGGACATTTTGCCAACGGACATTAGGTCGACGGACAATTGGTCGACGGACTTTTGGCAGACGGACATTTGGTGGAGGGACATTTGGTAGACGGACAATTGATCAACGGACTTTTGCTTGATGACATTTGGTCTACGGACATTTGGTCGACGAACATTTGGTAGACAAACATTTGGCCAAATAAAACATTTAAATCATTTACTTTGTTGTTAAGTAATTTTTCTTTCCAAATATTTATTTGTAAAAATAAATCATGGTTTCAAAAAATAGATTCGCAATATAAACTTCATCCGATAATGTTGAAGTAGTGAATATGGGCCGAGGTCTGGAATAAAGTATGTAATGTCTCCGTATTTGGTCGTCTTAGGTTGGTTGTTGTACATTTAATTCCATCTTATGTTCAAAATTATCTGTACATTAATTTAATTCGTGCAAAGAGTACTTCACTCAGAACACAAAGAAAGAGATGTTGGATATGATGAAAAAGAAGAAAAAGACGTATTCAAATATTGTATCGTGATTTCATTGCGGTGCTCTTATTGTAAAATTTATTATCTACACACATTAATTTGCTTGCTTTTCATAAACGCGTCAAATAGATTTATCTTTTTGTAGATAATAATGTTTAATCAACATTTTTTTATCTAACAACTCAACGACTATATATTGGCAATTAAACAGTATCTGCTGAACAAGACAGCGAAATGGCGTACGTTAACGAGTTAAACAAAATTCCAGACGAAAATGTTAGAAAATATACTGAAGAATTTATAAAAAGTGAGTCTATTAATGTACGTGATGTTACAGTCTCTGGAGTAGCAGCCGAAGGTAGCAATTTCCTTGGTGTTGTTACAAGAGTGAAGATATCAGGAACCAAACAAAACGGAAAGGAAGTAAGTAAGTCGTTTGTGTTCAAAATAGCTATAAAAAATGAAGTCATAAGGAACAAGCTGCCTATAGACAGGATCTTCACCATCGAGATATACATGTACACCCACATTATCCCGGCCTTCGAAGCAATACAATCAAAATACATCAAGAGTGATCAATGCAACTTCATCAAGTGCTTCAAAGCTGATTCCAAGTACCTCAATGAATACTTGATAATGGAAGATCTAGCTCATAGGAATTTTAAGGGTGTCAACAGAAAGGAAACTTTGGATCACGAACACATCAAAGTCACAATCAAGAACTTGGCTTACTTCCACGCATTGTCGTTCGCGTTAAAGAAACATGAGCCAAAAACGTACAAAGATCTTGCAAACTTCGTCGACAGTTGGCCCTGGTATTCAGAGAAGTTGGAGCCATTTGCCAATATGTCCAGACAACGAGCGGAGTTGGAGATCGAAGACGCTTACTGTGTATCGAAGCTAAAAGGATTCAAGTCTAAATTCTCTGATGTCGTCCAGTTCAGTACGGATTGCAAAAAGGTCCTGCCTTATGAGGTCTTTTGTCACGGAGACGCGTGGATTAATAACATTCTCTACAAATATGAGGTAAATCAAATTACTTTCAAGGTTTTTATTGATATCTCGATAAAGATGAATGAAAATATCGTAATCATACAGGAGAAAGTTACCAGGTGCATTTCTTAAAAAAACGTGATCATTGACTATTTGATATCTTAGTAGCTTAATATTGACCTGAAAAATCCCAAAGCGATTTTAAACTTGGAAGTCTAATATATTGACTTGTTAAAAATGACTAACTGCATTGAGGTTTATTTTCTTGCCAAGCAAAAGTGACTTAAATGGCCCTCCTAAACATTTTACGTTTTGTTAGTTGGTCACTTTTTCCTGTACGACTACGATATGGAATTCTGGGCATTTACAGGGCTAAAACCCATCATACGCTGGCTTAAGTGATTTATTTATGCACTATTCTACCTATGATATTACCTGATTCTACCCACACTACTTAAATT